>NW_010245466.1:14611-36569 GCF_000690775.1 Eurypyga helias | reverse complement strand
ACCCCCGTTTCTCTGGGAGGAGGCTCTGGGGAACTGTATCGAAAGCCTTGGAGAAATCCAGGTAGACAGTGTCCATCTTTCATCCCACACCAACCTTGTGGGTTACTTTGTCGTGGAAAGTGATCAGGTTTGTCAGGCATGATTTGCCCTTGGTGAATCAGTGTTGGCTTTTCCCAGTCATGTGCTTCACGTGACTTGTAACAGGCCCCAGGAGGGATTCGTTCTATAACTTTCCCTGGGACTGTAGTAAGACTGATGGGCCTATGATTTCCTGGATCCTCCATTAAGCCCTTCTTGTAGATGGAGGTGACATTAGCCTTCTTCCAGTCTTCTGGATGTACCTCAATCTCAATGACTTCCCAAAGATTATGAAGAGCGGCCTCGCGGTCATGTCAGCCAGCTTTCTCAACACCCTCGGCGTTCAGGACCTTCCCTTCTATCTTGACAGCAGCACCTACATAAACAGACGTGGTGTTTTCATTTAAGTAATTTAAGATGCCTTGTCTAGATAGCTCTTCTCCACGGGGTGACAACCTGATTGTATCTCCTGCACCTTTGACTTTCATTAATCCCTCCCTTCCTGGTTACTCTACCTTCCCTTGTTTGTGTGACGCTCAGCCTGTAGGTTACAAGCTCTGAGCTGGCAAATCTCTGCTCTGTGAGAGCATCCAGCCTGTCTTTGGGTTCTGTCAAAGTGGCGTAAGATGCTGTGAAATCTTTATGGTCTCTGCAGTAGAGTCACAATCTTGTTTTATTTATTGCATCAATGTGACCCCTTCCTCCTTGGCAGCAGGCGCCAAGCTGAGTAAGAAGAAAAGGTGAATTTATTCCTATTTCAGTCTGTAATTTGAAGGACTGTGGGTGTATCAATCCCAGAGACTTGACGATGAAGCAGTCTCTCACTATTGACATAGTAAAGAGGTTCTTGGTTGTTCTTTAAGGGAGTTATAGGGCTGATAGATGCCTTCTGCAATAGTGGAAGTAGCGTGGAGATACTATATTGAATACAAAGCAGTGGTTGGTTGTGTTACAATAGGAAGCTCATTCTTGCAGGTCTGCTCATGGTTTGGGACAAGCTGGTGGTATTTTATAATGTAATTGTGTAGGGGGGAAAAATAATTTCCATTCTTTTGCTTTGTCGTTAGATACGTCACTTCGAGATCACAGAATGAAAGCAGCATGAAATGTTATGGCCAAGACAGCACAGCAAGATACAGGAGTCTCTCAAATCCTCAAAACTCAGGTAATGTTGCAGCTTCACATGTCCTCCTTCTGTGAGGCTGGCTTGTTTACTGAGGCTCAATGCTTTTTGACTGTTTTCCAAAATCTGGGCTTCTGAATCTCTGTGGCTTTATTGATGGAATTCTCAAATATGCCTAGTTGTGTGTTGTCTTTGTGTCTTGTAAAACATTACTTTATGTACCACCGTGTGTATAACGCAGGAGAACCCTACACATTTAGGCCTTTCTTAAAGGACCACCTTGGCTATATTGTGCCATGCAAACGAAATGGACATTACTTTAATTAACAAAAAAGGCAGCAGCTACAGTGGTGAGTTCTGCGCAGTCATTGGGTTCTACTGGGCTCCATTGCTGGGCACCAACATGATGTATTTCAGAGGGATTGACTTTTCAGAGGTCCTGCAGCTGCATTTCTGAAAACTCTCTCCTTTGGGGGAGGCACTGGCTGAGAATAGCTGTTCTCCCCTACTGAAAGCTTAACCATATGCTGTTTTCCACATACTACTACTTCTGCTTGTGTATTTTTTTTTTTTAAATTGTTTATCTGTCTTGGGATGTTTCCTTCTTGCCTGTTTCTGCAAATCCTAGCATATGTTCTCTGACTGTTTCACAGCATTTACAGTTACAGAAAAAGGCAATCACATTACAAGCTTCAGCACATAGACACTGTAGAGGTCAGGAAGAAACTGGTTAGGTACAGTATAAGGATGCTCACCTTATACTAAAATTGTGAGCTTCTGGCTGTGGTCACAATAGCTGATGGATTGATGTTTCAGCAGAAAGGCATAAAAATTTCCCCTTCTCCCCTAAATCAACAGCAGTGACCAGAGGTGGTAACGTAGCCACATACAGTAAGTGGGCAAGGTCTAAGATCTCTGTCCGAAGATCTTCATGCCGGGGTCTTGTCATGTCTGCAGAACTAGGATATTGCTGGGGAAAAGCAAGTCACTCAGTTCAGTAATAGAAGTAAACTAAGATATGAAATGGAGGGCAATTTTGATAATAGGACATGTTTGTTTTCAGGGAAAGTTAATTGAGAGTATTGCCCTTGATGTAGGACTCAGCAGGACGTTACTACGATATATTTCATCTGAGTAGTCAGAAACTGAGATTGGCCAAAGAGGTCTCAAATTAAGTTTCATAGACAGCTTCAGCCTTGATCAAATATGCAGTAATGTATTGGTGCATATTAAAAACAAAATTGTGTTTATCAGAGGTGATCAGTCCCTTTAATTAATGCTGTCTCTTGTAAGCTTTTTAGTCGCTTAGTCATGGAATACACAATTCAGGTGCCCTTCTGACCATAGTAAAGTTTTGTATTTTATTCTATTTTTATTTTTAATCAGCTTTGTGAGGAGATCACATCATTTTATATTTGTCATTTTTATGAGGTAATGTGATACTGGCTTCAGTCGCAGTTCTCTGAACCCTTCAAAGTACCTCGAAACTCTAACTCCACTGAGAGCAAAGATAATCAGATTTGTTGAAGCAACCTTCTTCATTTCTTTGGGACCCATGGAGGTGTATCTCCCCTAAACTAAATTGAGTTAATGGCTTTATTTAGAAACCAGCCTCCTCTTCTTGAATAACCAGAATTCTGTTAGTTTTGAGAAAAAAAGTTTTCATTAAATTACCAGTGCCTTAGAATGCATTTTCTTCTTAAAACTTAGATCAGAAGGAGATGAAAATGTTTCTGCTTGTTTGTCTTCCTTTCTCCTCCCATTTTCTAGAGAGTTTCCTGAGATGATCGTGTTGTTTTTGCTGTTGTTTTTTTGTTGCCTTTTTTTTAAACTTCAATGAAATAGAGAAATTGCTCAGTTCCCCTCCCAATGCCGTTGTTGCTCTCCCCTCCCCCAAGTCCAATGTGTTCCTTATTAAACTGAATTAGGACATTCTAGTCTCTCTTAAGAGTGGAAATGGGAATGGCTTAAATGAGCAGCCACATGAGACTCCGCAGCCTTTCCAACTGCACTGCAGAAGGAGCTCAGCTGCAAAAGGAATGATAATTTTTGAAGGGTTTGGGCAAGTATTGGAAAATTACCAAAATTAATAATAAAAAGCAGCTAATCTGTTTTTCACCTTCTGTTTTAAGAGTGCATAGCTTTTTACTATGCTTGCTATAAAATCAGTGTACTAAATTATTTTTTCTTCCTTTCCATGTGATTTTCACTTTTGCAATTATTTTATTTGCTTATGTTCTCGTATAGTGAAGTGGGTAATTTGTTGTTGTTGGGTTTTGCCTAACAACTCCAACTTCTGGGTTTGTATGCGGATATGGGCATGAATTTGAGACCTCTGCCATTCAAAGAAAGCCAAAATTGAAGTGCAGTAGGAAACATATGAGCAGTAATATCCAGGATTGGGATGAAAAGGTTTTTAGCCCTATAAGCATTTGTCCTTGAAATATAAAATAGAGTCAAGTCTCTTAGGTTGGAAAAGACCTTTGAGATCATCAAGTCTAACCTTTAACCTGGCACTGCCAATACAACCACTAACTGTGTCCCTAAGCACCTCATCCACATGTCTCTTAAATACCTTGAGGGATGGTGACTCAGCCACCTCCCTGGGCAGCCCCTTCCAATGCCTGACAGCCCTTTCAGTGGAGAAATTTTTCCTAAAACCTAAATCTTCCTTGGCACTACTTGAGCCCCTTTCCTCTTGTCATGTCAAAATATCCTATGTAAAATTATTGTTGGTCCTTGAAATCCATATTGCTTTGGTGTGTGTTCTAACCAAAGTAACCATGATCCTGATACACTTTCATCCCTGTTTCCTGTCTTTGACTCTCTGTATTTCTGATGTCTTCAGTGTTTCTGTAGAGAGAGAAAAAAAAAAAGGTAAATCTTTGAGTTGTACCTTCTTGCCTCTCTTTTCCCCCTCTCTCTGCTCGTTCACCCAGGCACCTTGTTTGGGGTCACAAATTATTCTGTTTCAGTACTGTTGTTTTTTTTTCACCTGCTTATTTCCTGTGCCAAAAATACTGGAGCTGGGGGTTGAACTGTGGCTACACAAAGAGTTACAGAAGGAAACCTGGTGTGTGAACAGCCTGCAAGAGCGCGGGGTTCTCTGAAATACGCCACTTTTCTCCCAGTGCTGTGCTTCTGGCATCCAGTGTCATTGCGGTCATCACGTTGGGCGGTGCAGGGGTAGCTCCGGCTCCACTCCTGGAAGCTGGGTTTGAGTGATGCAGGTGTGTCCGTTCTTGGGTAGTGCTCACGGATTTTAAAGCCACTCTTCTCGGTGGGTTCTTGGTGGTTGGACATCGCAATGCCCAGCTGAAAATCATGCCTGTCTATGCTATTACTTATTTAAAGATTAGGTTATAGTCAGCCTGTGTGGCAGGGGCTGCTGGTAGAATCTGTGTTAGCAGAACGGAGGCGCTCAAGGAAGGAACTGCTGTATATTCCTGTGTCTGTCTTAAAGGAAATCAGAGCAAGATGATGTGAAGGATGGCTGTCTTGAGTTAGGAATAGCATAGCAGAAGGTCTTGCAGAATAACAAAACAGGCCAGTAAAAATACTTTTGTAAAAAAGGCTAAAAATAGAGTAAGAGACATCCAGTTTTGTTTCTATTGAAGCTAAGTGGGGAGAAAAAAAATAGAAAAAGAAGAAAGGGAACAGAGAACTTCTGGTTTTGGATTTTGCCTTATCCACAGTTAAAAATGCTTGTATTCTAATAGCAAAAAAACCCAGCTACTTGAGAAAGCCCTGTCTCAGCCTGTGCGACTGAAGGGCAGTAAGGCAGAATAAAAACATGTCTACAGCATCGGGAGAACACATAGCAACGACACATTTCTGAGCAGGCAGGCCTTAAGTGTTATAAAAAACAGTTTAGACTGCTAAGAGTAGTGGTTAAACTTGCTTTAACTGACTCGTTACTGTCCTAGAGGGAGGGGCGAGAGGGGGGATTGTGCCACAGCAAATGAGCACCTACTGGTACTGCTGCTTGTGAGTAGCTGCAGGTGCTCTGGCCTGCACAAGCTGGTTGAACATGGTCTTTTATGCATATGCCATCTTACCTGATTGTCTGCCCCCCCACTGCCCCTGGCTAACTAGTAATTCATGCATAATAGCATGTAAATTTCTGCTTGAAGTGACAGCTGAAAAACTAGAAATAAGTTGGACAAATGGTAGGATTCCATTCCCATTTGGTACCCAGCCATACTGCATGGCTTAGTCTACTACTCAGATGCCTTAGATCAGTGCTGTACTAACTTTATGGCCTATAAACGAGCCTGCTTGCTTCATCATCTGCTCTCCTGCAACCTTTTGGCATCCCCCTCTGTTAACTCAGTTGTGAAACTGGAAGTGGCTGGCATTCAGTCCCAGTTCTGCAGCCCACACCCAGCCCAGCTTTCATGCACTGACTTATTTGGAGCGGATATCTCGCTCTGAAATTCGTGTGGATTCAGGCAGTTTGACAGTGTGACTGTGGCTAGATCTTTTGTTTACTAGAGTTAAAAAAATCTGCAGGTTTCGGCTTCTGTGGCATGTGATGGAGCAGGGAGTGGTTTTTTTGTATGTTACAACCACCATCTCCTTGATAGTGTGCTGCTTGTCTTCTCAAAGTTCTTCCGACTCTCGAGTCATACAGTTTATGAAGATGGAAAGCCAGACCACCTTTACTGAGGACTGATAACGTGGGACTAGTCTTCCATTTCGTGTTTACCAGAATTAAGCTATGGCATGCTTCCAGGAGAGACCGTTACTTGTATTGCCTTACGGTTGCTTGCGTTTGAAGATGGAGACAGTTGGAGTGTGTAAAGGCATTTCGGCTGGCTTGGCACATCCCTGGCTTTCAGTCTGGAGAACAGGGCTGTGTAAGTTGCAGGGGACCACACTGAAATGATGAAAAAAGAGTTGGAGCGAAACCTTGTCTCTGAAATCAATTGAACTCCTATTAGATTGAGTCTAGATTCCATCCATACACTTAAGTAGGATATTTCTCTTTCTAGGCAGTCTACAGAAATGTTTCTGTCCTTTTGCATTTGTTTTCGTGTTCCTTTGTAATGATTGCGTAATTGGGATCTATCTGCAGTGTCAGAAATGTGATAGGTTAAGTAGCATAAATGGCTGTTGGGAAGAGAAGAAACACAGAACTGCAGAACCATTGTTGCTTTAACACTCCTGCTGCTTTTAGTTGTTTGATTTGACTATTTAGTAGTTGGAGCTGGTGTGATAAATTGCAGTGACGGCTGTTTAGGCATGAGCGCTAAACGAGAAGGAGGAAAAGCACCCTTTTCTTCCCCTCCTTGAAAGAAATAGAAATCATTCAGTGCACTGCCAGTGGCTTCTCAGTTGGCCAGAGATGGACTTCGGTGCCCCTGAAGCTTTAACGATGTGTAGAGCACTGAAATATTCTGTTAGAGTTTAATCTGACAAGAAACGTGTGCTGTTAGTGTTTTGGTAAAGCTGATGGCAAATGCTCAGTGTATACAGCACCAAGCCCTTGAATTTCAGCCTGTTCAAGCACTGAATAAAAATCTGCTATCTAAGGGACTGTTTTATTACCGATCATGCTTTTATCAATGTGCTGTCTGGGGTTTTTTTCTATGTTACCTGACAGTAGCCTAACAATGCTTTTTAAACATTTGCACTTCTCTTCCTCCACCTCAGGGGTGCCTTGGAAAGGAATGTTTTCATCCCTCTTTTTGTTTGTTTATTTCTTTTTTCTTTGTGTGGAATGGGTGTTTGAAATCAACGCAAGTTTTTTTCAAATGTGATTCTCATAGTGACTGAACTTTCTAGTCCTTCTGTGACTTGATCAGTATTCTAATATAATATTCCATTATAATTTTTTTTCTGATTTTATATCTGTAACTGTGGTAACTCTAAGCTACCCAACAGACAGCAGCAGGTCCCATCTCCCAAACTGGAGGCGAGTTAAGGATGCTGGAGCTGCTAGAGGAGAAATTTCTATGAACATTTTGAAAAATTTGCCCCCTTCTGCCCCTCTACTCTGCTCTGGTGAGACCCCACCTGGAGTACTGCGTCCAGCTGTGGAGCCCTCAATATCAGAAGGATACAGACCAGTTGGAGCGAGTCCAGAGGAGGCCACGCAGATGCTCAGAGGGCTGGAGCACCTCTCCTATGACGAAAGGCTGCGAGAACTGGGCTTGTTCAGCCTGGAGAAGAGGACGCTCCGAGGAGACCTCCTTGCAGCTTTCCAGTATCTGAAGGGGGCCTACAAGGGTGCTGGGAGAGGACTTTTTACAAGAGCCGGTAGTGATAGGACAAGGGGGAATGGGTATAAATTGAAATCAGGGAGGTTTAGATTAGATGTCAGGAAGAAATTCTTCACAGAGAGGTGGTGAGGCACTGGAACAGGTTGCCCAGAGATGTTGTGGATGCCCCATCCCTGGATGTCTTCAAGGCCAGGCTGGATGAGGCCTTGAGCAACCTGGTCTAGTGCAAGGTGTCCCTGCCTATGGCAGGGGGGGTGGAACTAGATGGTCTTTAAGGTCCCTTCCAACCCTAACCATTCTATGATTCTATGAAATTTATTCTTTCTGTGACAGTTTTGTCCTAATGCCTCAGGTATAAAACCTTCTTGACTGTTTTCCAGTACCCTAAGAACTGGCTGGTAACACCTAGGTGACAGGGTGCAGTAAGTGGAGTTTGGTGCATGCCTAAGGGCTAACACTTTCTCTGGTGACCACAAAACCAGCTGTGGCTGCTGGTACAGGTGGTAGCATCCTGCTTGCAAGAAGAGTAGGGGGTCAGGGGCCTGCCTGGCCACTTGATTAATTTTTATGCCAAAATCATGTCGTTAGCTGTCTTAAGAATAAGTGCTCTTTCTGTCCTTACTCGTGAAATCCTTGCGGTCTTTTAATTGTCAGCTGGAGAAATTTATTCTCATTCACTGGTTTGTTTCACCATTATTTCTTATCCCTTGATTAATATTTGTCACTTCAGACTTGAAAAAGAAGGGCCAAAACCAAGGAACCTAAGTGTAAATTAGAACACTGTTAATAAGTGAAATGGGACATTCCTCCTGTACAAAAGGCTTATTGATGGGTCCAGTAGTGCCCTATTTCCATGGGAAGATGTGTTCAGGACATCTTGGCTGAGCTTTCTTAACTGAGCAGGCATAAGAGGAGATTCATATTCCTGTGTAGGATCCCTCTCTTCCTTTAAAAGTTGATGGCCTTTCAGTGTGAAATATTACAGAGTGTTTATTTTTATGCCCTTTGAATGTTTTGTGGAGGCTTTGTTTAGTTTCCCTTCATAATTTTTAATAGGAAGTCTTTGAAGTTGGGTTGTGACTGAAAAATCTTGTTGGCAAGCCTGACCACTCATTGTTGACTCCTATCTTTTTTTAATTGTGCCTCTATAAAAATCTGGAAGGGAGTGTGTTCAGAGAAAACATGAAGCAATGTATATTTCTGGAAAAGGGAAATAAGCTTGCAATTATTCTCAGCCATTATTTGTCTTGTGAAAATGTTACATGCTAATGGCTGCAGATGGTTTACACAAAAACTGTACACACTGAAAGCCCTCTTCATTGGGAGCTATGGTTTTCTGTCATACATTATGCTAGAACGGAAAAGGCTTTTTCTGCCTGCAGCTATGTATTACCCTTATTTGCTGTCGCTAGCACAGAACTTGTTAATATGCATCTGGCAATGGTTAAAATTTTCTCCATCGGTGACTTCACATTTATCCATCTAGATCAAGGATTCTCCGAAGTTTAAAAAGGTAAGGACATCAGTATGCAAGAATCTTTGGGGAAAAGCATTATGTTTAGAAAGGCAGATGTGAAGGAGGAAGAATTAAGGTTTTGGTCTCTATTTTTGTATTTTGTTCAAGTTCAGTATCAACTTTTATGTTATAACGTAGGTATGTGTGCACAGGTGCGTTGTATCTCTGTGCCTGTGTGTGATTGTAGACACAGTGATTGCTTCATACTGTGGAATGGTAAAACAACGTTATAATGTGCCCGTGTATTCTGATTTATTCATCGAAACCAGTACAGACATCTGTGAAGTGTTACTTTGAATTACCGTTTATAAAATAAAAATGATAGAACGTTGTGTTTGGTATAAATTAGTCTGCTAAAACATTGCAAACTGAAGGAGGAAGGGTGAGAGGGTAGAAGAGAAGTTGGGGTTCAGTGCTGCTGATTTAAGGTGAGTGATCAGAAAAGATTTCCATGGACTGGTTTGGTCTTGGCATTAATCAGGTTTCACGGAGATGGAGCAAACAAATCTAAATGCACAGATGCAATTGGATAACTACACTCATGATTTTTTTTTTTTTATCATCACAGCAATAAGCATTAGCATTGCATCTTATTCTTCAGTGACATTCTATTTTCATACCACCATCGGACACTTCCTGTAGATGCCCTGGAAGCTGAGAGAACCTGTGGAAGGCTCTGTGCAAACCGCAGGTTGCAATTAACTTTTCTTTATGTCCTTTTAGATGCTGATATCAAGTACGTCAGCTTTGTTCAGAGCCACTGTTTTCTTTGACCTGCGTTTTTCAGGCTGCTATGGAGGTGCCCATGGTGTCTGTAGCACTTGATTTTGTGTTATGAAACGGGTGTATTGCTCCCAGCCATAAGGCTGTAACAGTGGGACGGCGACTTGGCTTGGTAGTTAACTGTCTGTCTAAAACTAGTCATGAGACAGCAGTATTTGGTCAGCTAAAACTGTTTGAATGGTCATGTGCTTTAGTGGAAAAAAACAGTTTTGAAGAATAAGCCTTTATTGGTTTGGCAGAATGATTTTATCGGAGCACTAGAGAAGAGGCAGGATAATGGGATGAGATGAAGTAATCTAACTGCTCTGGAATAGCCCAGCTGCTGCAGTTTTGCATCTGATTATGTATTTCAAACCAGGAGATCTTACAGTTTCCTTTGAGGCGATAACAATGACTGTTTATGCAGAGAGCCAGCACTTACCTTGTCTCTCTCTTACTCTGCAGGTGCCCTGCACACTGAACCTATCGATCTGTGTAGGATTTGCGCTGTCGTCCATTTATTGAAGATGTGAAGCAACGTCGGGTCTGAGATTGGAATTACTGACAAACTGGAGGAAATCTTAGTCCTCGTGATGCACATGGACATGCAGAATTATAAGTAATTCTGGTTTCTTTTCCCCTCCCCTCCCTTCCCCTCACTCAGCTATCTCAGGGTTCATAGAGACTTCAATGGTTTGCGTGCCTGTAAGTTTGGAACAGAAGTGACCAAAAATGGGGGACCAGCAATTGTATAAAACTAACCATACTGCCAACAGCAACGAGAACTTGTACTACCAACAGCACCAAATGAACTCCCTTCCATCTCTAAACCATAGCTACGGGACATCTGTTATGGATGCGCCCCAGGCGTCCCCTCTCTCCCCCCAGTTTCCACAAGATTCAAGAGACAGCATAGCTTTGCCTGTAGGTTCAAAAAGTCTTGGGTCAGTGGATACATCTAGACAAACCAGTTGGACGCATTCTGGCTCAGGAAACCACGTCCCAGTGAGGAACAATTTGAATAGTCAAAGCGCAATGTGGAGCCCCCTCGGGCAGGGGGAGTCCCACGACGGATACCAATATTCTTACTCTCAACCCGGTGACAATCGATCGCAAAAAATTACCAGTGGGGTCCTGCATAAATTGGACTCCTTCACACAAGTATTTGCTAACCAAAATCTGAGGATTCAAGTCAACAACATGGCTCAGGTTTTGCACGCCGAGTCTCCGATGGCGGAGAATTCCGGTGACAGCGCGCTTAGACAGCTGCTGTCCCAGAAGCCGACGGTTGAGCAACAGCCTGTAACTTCCAACGTGCAGAGATACCAACCACTGCCACAGCAAACGCACCAGAATTTTGCAAGCACACAGCAAAAGCAACAGATGCAAGTCATGCAGCACCAACAGCTGTACTACGACTACCAGCAGCATTTATCGCAGATGCAGATGCATTCCGCGTTTCAGCAAGGACAGGCGCACGTCCCGCAAATGCAGCCCCAGCAGCTCTTACCGCAGCAGATGCAGCACCTGCAGCAGGCTCAGTACTACGCTCCGCCGCAGCAGGGACATCAGCGGCTCTCCATACAGGAGCTCCAGCAGCAGCAGCCAACTCGGCAGCAGCAGCAGCGGCAGTGTCCGATGCAAATAGCTCAGTATTACCAAACGCAACCTGTCATGCAGCAGCTACAGCAACAGCAGCAACAGATGCAACTGCCGCTTCCTCCGTATCACAGGGAACCCGATCCAAAGACTATGCATGAGCCGCACCAGTACTCTCAGGATCCAAGTCATCCTGTGCAGCTTATCCAGCTGGGAGCGGTGCCTCAGTATTGCTACCAAGATCCCCACGAACAGTACAGGCACTTGTACCCACAGAGTTTACTGCAGCAGCAGCAAGACCAGCAGAAGCAATACCCCAGTGAGGGCAGAGCGCCGTCTCTGAACTCCCACGTGGGCCTCACTCCGCCAGAGACCACGGAGGATCCCGCACGGCAGGAGATTAATTCTGTAGGTAATGCTGTCCCTCATCGAACTCTTTTGCCACCCTCGGGAGTTCATCTGAACAACAAAAGCTCTCAGCAAGACTCTCCCAGTGCCGCGTGGCCTCAGGTAAGTAATATTTTAGATCCATGCTCTGCCAAACTTCTTTGCACAAGAGCCTCAAGGTGTGGAAACGAAACGGTTGCGGGAGAGCCGGAAGGTCAGGATGTGAGCGGTGGCCGTCGCAGGGATGTTTTGGGGAACTGCATTAACAGACTTCCCATGGTTGGGTTGGCTTCGGGCCAGGCTGGTGGCAGCACAGAGCTGCTGTGGGGCGGCCGCTTCCCTCGCGACAGGCTTTGGGAAGTTCTGCCTCGGTTTCTGGGGATGAGGGACCTGGTTACAGCAAAGCGCTCTTGCTAGTTTTTCAACGCCTTGAGGCTTTGATTGCTCAGGAAGAGTTAGTTAACTCCCTGCTTCCAAAAGTGGTACTTCTGGGTCAGAGCAAAGGCTTCTCAAACAGCGGGTGTGGAGGAAATCTCAGTAGTCATACACACAGGGGCGCTGGTTTGGAAGAGATGTGTAAGGCTCTCAACTCAGAGGCTTTTAATAGTAGTTAAGTGATATGGAAAATACAAACAGGATGCTGTGACGACCTTCATTTATGCATTAATATTTCCTGAAAAATTCTTTTCTCTTTTTCTCCTCTTTCCCCCCTCTCCTCCTCTGATAGCAGGTGCAACTGGCAGATGGCAGGCTGCAGCCGCTGTCCCCAGAACAAAGGTATTTTTGAAAGATGGGGTGGTGTTTTTAGTCTTTTAATTTAAATATGAGAAATACGAAGGATTGCTGCAGTTCAGAGGGAAGGGAATGCACTCTGGGTAGATAATAGTTGTTGCTCTCCTAGTAACATTTTCGGTTTTGTGCTTTGTGAATTTAAGTTTCTGTGATTTCCACCCTCCCTCCCAGCAATAAAATCAAATAAATGTTTTGTCTTTCAAAGAAAGAAAGAAAGAAAAAAGGGAGAACCAGAGAAAAAGCAAAAGCCGGGGGAAGTTTGCTCTCAGTGTTGCATTTGTAAGAGAAGGGACGATGTGCAGTTTGGATTTGTGTCTTTGGCAGCAAGGATCTTCTGTTTTTCTAAAGGCCTCACCTCTGAAGGGCTGAGGGGTCCTCCTGCATGGTTGTCTACCATAAGTAGGGCCATTGTGTCAGAGTACTTTTTAACTGCTGTCCTGGGTGGGGAAATGTAGGTTTGTCGTGATAGATCTCGTGGGTTCTCAAACTTCCCATATACAGGACGACATTTTGATGAGCATGTCCTACTCAACTTTCCTTCTTCCCATCTTGGGAGCAGCTGATCTGGGTTATTGCCTTTGTATTCCCCAGAACTCACCCCATGCTTACTTGTGGCTTCATAACCACGTAGCTGTAAAATTTTATTGACCTCTTTGAGTAAAAAGCTTCCTCTGCAACAAAGGGAACATGCCAAACTAATGTCTTTTCTTCTGTTCCATGCTAAAAAAAAAATGAAAATAGAAATAGTGGCCAGAACAGAGAAACACTTCCTGAGAGAGCTGATGCGAAGAACAAGCTAATGTGTTCAATATGCTTGAAGGAGTTTAAGAGTTTGCCTGCTCTCAATGGTCACATGAGGTCACACGGAGGAGTAAGAGCATCTCCTAACTTCAAACAGGTAGCAGTTCGTTTTACTTCAGTATTTGGCGCTCTCCTTTCCGTGTTGATGTTTGCTTGCTTTGCCGTGCTTGCTTTGCTGTCACAACTTGTTCTTCTCAGTCCTGGTTTGTTATGTCATGCCCTGCCTAAGTAGAAATGCACACAATCCTGTAGTGTGTAGGTCAGAAGGTTTCCTTTCAAGTCAGAAGCACGAGTGGAGGACAGAACAGCGTTGGTCCCTCTCTTTTTCTCTGCACATTACTAAACCCCACTACAAAATCATGTCAGGAGTGTCTAAATTTTTGGGTTTTTTCCCCCCTCACGTTTGTTTATTATATTAGAAACATGAGGAACATCAAGTCGTCTTTATTTTCATTTGGACTACTTGGATGACTAAGGGATGTTACTGAAAGCCGTCCCCGGCTTTAACTGAAGGAGCAGGATTGTTGAATCTTTGACAGCTTTCTTCCCAAGAGTTTTAGTTCTGTAGGTATCCAGAAATACCAAACAAAAAAACGTGGGTTTGAATTGTTCTGCATGAAAATAACTTGCCCCCTCAGTCAGCCTTTCTCTGTCCTGGTACTTTAGAAATTCTGTTCTAACAGGGAATACCACAGGAAGGCAAGGAGCTACCAGAGTTACACCTTTTGTGTCTTTGTTTTCAGGTGGGTGATGGGGAATTATATCTTAATAGTGATAAAAGGGGCACATGTTTGTCTCCCCTCCTGCAAGTTATCTTGTAAAGATGCTTCATGTGGTTATTTATCACCGAGGCCAAATCCTACGTAGGAGTCCTAAGACACCTGCATTTGAGGCAAACAGAGAGTCCGAGAAGCAGCGCCGTCATGTGTTTTGTAACCCTGGCCACTTCTTTCCAGCCACGGTGCCTACGTTGCGTAGTGTATCAATGCAGAAGTAGCCCTCCCTCACTCGGGCTGAAAGCCTTTAATTGTCTGTACAGGATGAAGGAGAGAAACCACCACAGCAGCCGCTGCCTAAAGAGGTGGATAGCCTCGCGCCCATCGTCATGCCAGTGTCTGTCCCTGTAAAGCTTCTGTCGCCCGAGCCCAGCACGCAGCCTTCTGCCAGCACTGCCACAGTCACAGACAAGCCTGCCAGCTCTGTGTCAGATGATGAGATGCCCGTTCTCGTGAAGATGACTTACTCTCCACCGTGCAGCCCCAAAGTGGCCAACCCCTGCTCATCCTCTGTGAGTGCTGTGTTTCTTGCCACTAACTGTGCTGTGCTTGTTAAACCCCTTTGCTTGTAGTGCTGCTGCTTTCTAAAACGTCCGTGGTTTAGAATATTTTCTGGAATCTTAATGATGCCTATGAAACAAAAAAGGCCTGTAGCGTCATAGCATTTCTTCCTCAGTCCTTTGAAAATATTAATTTTCCCTTTGCTTAAGGAATCAGGATCTCGGTAGAAAATAAATCATTGGAAATTAGAATGCAGTATTCTTTTATCCCACTAGAACAAAGGGATTTAGTATTTTTACTGGTTTTGTATTTTCCCCTTTCAGGCTGCTTTGTTTTTATGTTATTGCTTAAATTCAGCAGTTTTATTTCTTCCTGTTCTTTTTTTTTTTTTTCTCCCAAGTTCAATATATGTGCTTCTCATTCCAGCCATACGTAGGAGGGCACTGTGCGGTCGTGGTTTAGCCCAGACTGGCAACGAAGCACCACGCAGCTGCTCGCTTGCCCACCCCCGGTGGGACTGGGGAGAGAATTGGGAAAAAAACCCTCATGGGTTGAGATAGAAACGGTTTAATATGACAGCAAAGGAAGAGGAAATAATATTACTGATAAAGGAATATACAAAACCAAGCAATGCACAAAGTGATAATTGCTCACCACCTGGTGATCGATAGCCCGTCCCCAAGCAGCGATTCCCGCCCCCCGGCCAACTTGTTTTATATAGTGAGCGTGATGTCATACGGTAGGGAATATCCTTTTGACTAGTCTGGGTCAGCTAGGACAGCTGATGCTGTTCCACCTCCCTGGGGGCTGCACCCCCTCCCAGCTTCTTCCGTCCCTCCCCACTGGCAGAGCATGGGAAGCCGAAAAGTCCTTGACTTAGTATAAGTACAACTACTTAGCAACAACTGAAAACATCAGTGTTTTGTCAACATTGTTCTCCTACTGAATGCAAAACACAGCACTGTACCAGCTACTAGGAAGAAAATTAACTCTCTCCCAGCCAAAACCAGGACGACAGTGCTTACAGTGTGTGCTCTAAGCCAACAACGTAGATTTGCAATGAAGTCATTCTTCCCTTTCTCTTTGCACACATCAGATCTAATGGTTAATCACTGGGAATTCTCATATAGGGAAAACAGCTATGCTCGATACTTTCATTGAGCTCATAAAGCTGAAATTGTCAGGCCGCATGAGGAATTGAGGAGCGCTTGAGTGAGATGTGAGAATGCTTTTTATTGTTTTCCTGAAAGAGTCGTGGAGCAAGCAGTATTATTTCATGTCCCAGTGCAGGAGTAGATGCTGCTTATTCCTTCAAATCCATGCTTGCAGACTACACCATGATAAGAGATTACTAGGGAATATAAGTACTGTGTGATGTTATCTGTAGAATTCTGTACTGCAGAAAAATACTACTGTGATTTTTCCTTGCTGCACCCCCCCCCCCCCCCCCCCGCCATGAGTCTGATGGCCAAATGAGGGGACAGCATGTACCATCGTGGGTGACACCTTTGTAATATTTGTGTATTTATCATCCCCCCTCCTGACCCTTCACTCAGACCTACACACAAGTTTTAAATATATTTAACATCTTTTGCTCCCTTCATTTCAGACAGAGGTTTTACACGTAAACTTGCACTTCACTGTGGAAACCAGCAGCTCACCATACTTAGCTTCTAACTCAGCAGTACAGTTTTTCTTTTCTATTTCTAGTTACTGGAGAGAAAAGGGGCAGTCATTTCTGAATCCTTGAGCTCTAAGTGGGAGATCTTCTCTAGAGACATCAGAGTAGGTGGCTTGGGCTTGTGTATTTCTGCAACGTATGTAAAGTGACTGCAATTAAATCTGCCAGTGTTTGGCTAAATGCGCATTCTTTCACTCAAAATTATGCTTGCAGTCTTCGTTATTGCCCAGGCAAACTAAACTCTCTGTCTCCTCTCTATCTTATCTTTTATGTAAGCAGTAGCGTTGGAAACAATCAAAGATCAAAAGATCTACAGTTCCCTCCTCTTCTGTAAAGAGATTGTGCCATTGGAGGCTTTTTCTTTTTTAATCCCAAAGAACTGGAGCCGTGTTGCATCTATTTATACTGTACTTTGAGCTGTCCAGAAAAGCTGCTGCAAGCTCATGGAATTAGTAAAATCAGACAGCAGAAGGAAACTGAATATTCAGCAAGGCTACAGGATGGTGAGGTCTGTCATGATCTACACAGAGTGGATCTATGAAGGTGGGGCAGGAGGGCCCACGTGGATGCATTCAGCCCTGGATAATGGGTATCCTGGAGCTTCAGAAAAGTATTTGGGTAGTTCTGCATTGAGAGCTCAGGGACATCAAGAGCTCCTGTAATATTCAGTGTGATCTCTTATAAGTAGTGTTGGCATAACCCCGCCGAGGCTAAGCTGTATGCTGTAGGTGAGGCAGCGTAGGAGGCAGAGTTGTATAGGACTTCTGAGATGTTGTCTTGGTTGGTCAGGTTGTTTTAAGCTACTGCAGAAGGAGTACCAGCACTTCCACATTTCAAAGAGCCCTGTTAATCAAAGACTTGGATCTGGCCTTCTGGGATTTTTTTTTTTTTCCTTGATTTTAGTTGTTGTTTTCCCCTCCCCCCCCCACCCCCCCTTGTACTTTTTTAACACCAATGTTTGCTATCATGAGGGACTATGTCTGTGGTTGCAGGTAACTCTCACCCTTTTGGTCATGTCCATTATTAACAACATTCTCTGTAAAGCTGCCTTTTTTTTTTTTTTCCTTTTTCCCCCCTGCAAAAGGAAACCTCTTCTAAAACTTAATTTTTTTTTGAGAGAGAAAAAATCTCAACAGCTGTTGGAGAGGATACAACCATGATCTAACAGAGAGGACAGGACCTCTGTAATCAAAAACATTTCCACAAGCTGGAACGTATTAACATGAGGGATAAAGGGTGGCAGTGCTAATGCTCCTTTAACATGATTTTTATTGGGTGAATGTGATTCTCAAAAACCACCCATGGTGTAAAGATGTACATTGTCTAAACATACGTTGTAGTAATTTACTTTCATGTAGTAGTGATTACGAGATGAAGCAGACGTTCTGGAGTAACCTTATCTGTCAAAAATTTTCTTCTGCTTTCCAAGTTTATCCTGGAAGATCTACAATCCAAACACCTGAAAACAGTACGTTTAATGCGGTGTTCATCTACCAGCTTCTGGCTGTTTTTGAAGCCCAACCTGAGAACCTGTTTCTTCCCTCTCCATCCCCCAGAAATCCAGATTTCAGGTTTCCACAAATTCTATGCTTTCTGCTTCTGTGGAGATTTATTGTTAAATTATGTTTAACATTCCAGTTGTAGAATTCTGAGCGTGTGAGAGTGTCTGAATTTCCCGAATGAGCATCTATTACCCTTTTTCCTGCAAGGAAAGAGGACAGACTTAAGTTCAAGATTTGTTGCAGCTGGACTGTACTCAAGCTGATGGGAATGTAGTGATAAGAGGCAAAGAATTTGAATTTATTACATTTTTTTCTTCCTTTCCTGCTGCTGAGTACTGCAGTAATTTCACTGAGCTCACGTGTCCTACCTGGTCAAACAAAATAAATGCATTGTAAAACATCTCATATAAAGCTTCTAATAAACTGTGACTGGGTAATGAAGCAACTCCCAACAGCCCATGTGTGTTCAGTGCAAATAGAAGTGCCCAGGGTGTTTGGGTGGAGCTGAGGAAGGGTGTGGGAGACTCATGGCCTAGGAGAGCCATTCTCCTACCTTCAAAAGCTGGCAGCAACCTCTCCATGTCTGTGCCTGTGGGTCAGCCCTACCTTGACCCAGAGGGATTGCTGAGGGAGGTGCGGGCTGTTTGTCCTGGTTTTCCTCTCTCCCCTGAGGTTTCTGTGTAGGGCCAGATACTGTATGGAGCAGGCTTTTTGTGGTGGTAACAGAGTAAGTGCCTGGTGGTAACAGCTTTCCTGTGGCTGTTTCCCTAAGCTGTAGGGGATTGTCTGCAAACCACATGTAAGCATGCTGAGATACTAAAGTTACATGTGTTTTCATTTAGGAAATTAGCAAAAAACCTCATCCAAGTGCTGTAAAATTGGAAGAAAACTTCAAACCACTGCAGGACAAGAAGAAGTATCGTCACAGACCCGAACCTCTCTTCATACCTCCTCCTTCCTTCAACTTCAGCATGTCCCACTCCGGTGCCATGCTGTACCAGAGTCAGCTTCGCTCTCCCCGTGTCCTCGGAGATCACCTGCTAGACCGGACGCATGAGCTGCCCCCCTACACTCCGCCACCGATGCTTAGTCCAGTTCGGCAGGGGTCTGGTCTCTTCAGCAGTGTTATCACATCATCTCATAGCACCTCACATGCTCAGCTGCCACTTACACCACTGACGCCTACTCCCCGGGTTCTCCTGTGTCGGTCTAGTAAGTGTTACGTTTACAGAGTGGCAGCACGTAGTGAATGCCACTGTCCTCTCTTCTAGTGTTACCACATCGATGAATTTCACCTGTGCTCACGTTCTGCTGCTTTGCAGGAAAAGTCCGTCTTTTATCAAGGTGTTTGCCTTGGATCTGTAGAGGTGGTGTAAAGGATAAGGTGAATAGAGGAGCCTAACCAGCGAGTAAGGCTGTGATCTTTCAGCGTGGTCTGCCTCAAGAAAGGACCGCCGTGCCTCTTGTTACATCAGGGCCCTCTGAAGTGGAGGGAAAAGACTTGTTTTGAGACCTGGAGTTTATTTTAAGTATTTATTGTTCAGTGTTTCACAAGGAAAGCTGTCTAATCCTCATGATTAGGGCAGTAGCAACCTCTGCAAGTTGGGACATGTCTGTTACCTCTAACAGTTTGACTATTTCTGTGTAAATATTGATAAAGGATAATTTTTCCTTAGTAGACTGCAGTAACATTGATGTTAATAGTGAGCTGGCAGTGCAGCCCAGGAGGGTGGAGCATCAGCAGCAATAAAGCCATTGCCAAAATACCTTTTTAAACTCAAACTCCAATCTCTGTTTCAGATAGTATTGATGGAAGTGTCATTCCGGTGACGCCTGGGCCTGGAGAACAGACTGTTGAACCGTAAGAAAAACTATTGGCTTTGACTCTGCTTTTACAGACTAGCTACAGCCTAGAGCATATGGCCTGAAGCATTTTGAAGGGGCAGGTAGTGTCCAGCTACCTGAAATCATGTTTTTCCGGATGCGTTTAAGGGTGCTCTGGATGGTGGCTGAGGACATGGGGAGCAAAGTGGCTGCGGGAGGTGTAGATGTCATGACTCAGAAATGCTAGGAGAGGCTTGGTGGGAGCCACCGGAGGTGAAACAACAACAGATAGTGATGGCTGGGAAGAGGGTCATGAGGAAAACATACTCTGATACAGTACTCTTGGTTTCATAGGTAGGTATGTTAACTGTGGTGCTTTGGAGAGATGTTACCTGGTAGGTTCCCCGGGGCCGACTCCAAGCAGGGTTGTCCCTCAGCAGTAACATCTCTGCTGAGGAGTGCCGTTCACTATGGAACAGCACGTTACTGTTTCTGGCATCTAGCCTCTTTGCTAGTCAGCACGTGTATAGGCTGGCTTGGGTTATCCATAAGGTGCGATGTCTCAGTATAGATAAAACTGTGTATTGAAGTTTTTGTGTCCCCCCCCCCAAGAAACCAGTTCTCTCTAATATTCAAAATACGTATCCCGCTGAGAGTAAAGCGTTGCGTAAAGCAGTCTGACACAATTTCCTGCCGCTCCAGTGTAATGAGAGTTTTGTTGGAAACAAAATGAACACTAATGTGACTTATGTTGGTTTTTTTTTTCTCTGCATGTTGTGTAGTTGAATACTTACTTATTTATATGTCTTTTTAGACGAATTAATATCGGGTCCAGGTTCCAGGCTGATATTCCTGAGCTGCAGGACAGATTGCTAATGGAGAAAGATGTGCACAAGGCTACTTTGGTTTGGAAACCATGGCCAGAACTGGAGAACAAAGTCTTCCAACAAAGAGGTACAGTGACTTGCTGTTTTAGAAGTTCAAACGTCAACCTGTGCCTGTTGAAGAGGTTCACTCTGATTTCTCATGTGTATGCTGTACAACACATCCAAGAAAGTATTAATTACTGAGAATGCAGAGCAAGAGACCAGAACAGCACGTTACAGGTTCAGAGCAACAATGTCCTATAGCGGCACTCAGAGTGAGGTCTGGACAAACTGCTTTCTCTGGTAGCCAAGGGGGAAGGATCGTTGCTGGGGAGTGCGGGGGGTTGGGTACTGGACTGCCTGGTAAGGGCAGACATCACAGATGACAGGCAGCTGATGCCTCCTGGGCCTGGCCTGTGACCATAACTGAGAGGAAATGTGACAGGCTCAGTGGCTTCTACCAGTCCTGAGCAGAGCTCGTTCCTGCTTCCAGCACGATTCGTTTCTGTTTCTCTACCCTGGCTGGAGCCTTCTCAGCACAGCAATGGTACAAGCCACTGCCCCACAGCCAAATCTCTGCCTCTATGACACCCCGTCCCATTGCAAGGATGTGCTCAGCAAATCCTGTCACATTTTCCCCTCAGTGTGTGATCCTAAAACCAGGAGATGAGGGTGCTGGGGGGGAGAGAGTATGAAAGCTGCTGCCTTGAACATGTCTTTTGGGGGGCATTACAGAATCCTTGGCTCTGGGTGCTTGACCGAGAGGCTGCTGTCTTAGCAGTAAAATATTGACTTGTTTCTGACAGTGGAAGACCTTTTAAATATGAGCTGTTCCAGTGTGTTACCTGGTGGAGGAACTAACTCAGAATATGCTTTGCACTCTCTCTTTGAGGCGAAAGGAGATATTATGGTAAGATAAGAAGCTGAAAGGGGAGATATGATCCTCTCCTGCAGATAAATTAACATGCTTTATTAAATGGATTTAGATATGGTTATATAAAAAAGATTTCTGATTGATTAGCAGTGATGCTTTAAACATCCTGTAACATTTTTTTAGGAATGACTTTTCCCTTTCATTCTTTAATAAATTCAAATTTCAAAGCAGTGCCTCTCTGAAGGCTTACTGTATATTTCATACAGATAAGATTACTTAGTTTATAGCCTTGGGGCTTTGAATGTCTCCCAGTGCCTGCTCCAGCCCTGATGTTTCACAAGCTTTATATTTGGTCATAGGGAGCTTAGTCCTCCTCTAGCCCTTATAAAACTCCCCCCTTTTTTTATTTCTGTAGCAGCAGTTACATCTACTGATTTGTTCAGAACTGTGAGGTAATGCACACAGTTCTCACATAGCCTCACAGAATGGTTTGGGTTGGAAGGGACCTTAAAGACCCCATCTAGTTACATCCCGCCCCTGCCATGGGCAGGGACACCCTTCACTAGACCAGGCTGCTCAAAGCCTCATCCAGCCTGAAGACAGTCAGGGGTGGGACTGCATAAGTAATGCTTTTCAAATATTTGCATTTAAA
>NW_010245466.1:0-14580 GCF_000690775.1 Eurypyga helias | reverse complement strand
CAATTAACAGTGTTAGGGAAAGACAAGGCCCTGCACCAGTTCCTGGAAAGCCACTTTAAAACAGAACGCAACAGAACGCAGGGCTGAAACGAATCTCGCAGGATTGCCTAACACAGTGTTTTTTTAGCTTGTGTCCCAGCTTCCTTATGCTCTGTTAGCTGTAGCTGAGGGGTCTGAGACTGGGGACTGAACCTACTGTCAGGGCATGAAATTTGCTGTACAGGGGGGTCAGTATTGTCAGGGGAAAAATTTTAGGGATCCACAAATCATCTGCCTCCAAAGGAGGATTAACTGTACTTGCTATCATTCCTGACGGATGTTGACCTGAACAGATATTGTAAGACTTCATGATATATAAATATTAATACTATCAACCCAACCATTAAATATTAGTATCAATTAACACCTGTGAAATCAAACTCTATAACCATATTTGTATGTGGCAAGCAGAAGGGAGGGAAGAGCTGGAAGTTGCTAAGTAATAGCTGCATTTGTGGTAATAAAGGCGGGGCAGGTGTGCAGTAGGTGCACTTCTGTGAGGTATGCTGTTCACAGAGTAATTTGATGTGATTTCGTGTGACAGAAAAGGAAAAACAAGAGAAACTTAATTCATACCCTCATAGCAAATAGTCTTGTAAATGCAATTGTACACAGCAGCTGACTGCATTTGCTAATTCTGTTTTTCCCTGCTTTTTCATGTAGGTTACTCTTGAGAAGCTGCTGTTGAAAAAGCCAGTGAGATTGAAGTGTCATCCTTTGGCAAATTACCACTATGCCGGTAGGTTTCCTTGCGATCTCTGTAGCTGCCTGTACATAGTCCAAGGCTAGCATCCCAGGCTGGAGCATGGGATCACGCTGCACTCTCTGCTGCCTGCTGCCGGGATGGCAGCCTCTCACAGCGAGGTGTTGTGGAGAGCGACAGAATGGTACTTCCAGAGCCTTTTGTTACAAGTTTGGCAGTTTGTCACCTGACTGACCATGTACAGAAGCTTTGCATCCATGTTTCTGTGTGGGGTTCTACGGATTTAAAACTGCCTTGAGTAAATATTTTTCCTCTCTTAAACTAAATTTTAATTTGTTGATCTCCTTTTAAAACTGCTGCTATTCATAGGTTATAATTTACTAGCAGTAAGGTCTTCATTTTCTGGTATGTAAATGCCTGCTGTCATGCCTGCCTTTTCTGCAGTGATGGTGCAGGATAAATGAATATGATAATTGTGAGCGTCCTTCCAAAGAGGCAGTGCTGTAACTCTCGCTAGTGTCTTAGTACTGCATGCAGAGCCTCTCTTTGCATGGATCTAGCCAGAAAAAAAGCCCAGCAGGTCTGGAATGGTGACTTCTTTAACAACTGCAGCAAGAAGCGCGTTTTGGTGATGCAGCAGAAGTGCCCTGCCAAAGGCATACGGTGGTGTTAAGCCTTTGGACTTAAGTTATGTCAGCTAAGTGTAGATGGCAAATGCCTCTCCTCTGCAGCCTTCTGTGTTATTACTTAATGCTTCACAATGCACAGAATAGGGTTTTACTTAAGAGATGCAAGGATTGAGTTTAGGCTCAATAGGAAACAAGCCAAGATTCTTCTGGTGGTCAGTCAGGCAGTCAAGCACAATGTCCAGGGTCATATACTCATTTGCAGTTACCATCATTGTGCCACACAATTATAGAAGAAAGCTACTTCCTGGCCATGGCAGCTCACTGGAAAGATTCCCAAGTAACAAGGACGCTTTTGTAAAGCAACTCCTTAACCCTTTGGCCTGAGAACAAGAACAGAAACATGTTTGATGGCAACTGATAATGAGAGTGAATAAATGTAAAGATCAGGTTTTCAGTCTTGGCTGGGCGAGATGCGCAGTGCCTTTGTTAGCAGCTCTGTCGCAGTCTGAAGGGTGGACATGGGGGTGGATGGAGAAGGAGGGTGCCAGCCGGGAACTTTGACCAGGGTCTCTTGTCTGAAGAGATGACACCAGATCATATGTGTGTGACAGTGCAGGGCATGAGAGCAGGAAGATGAGGAGATATCCCAGCAGCTTCATCCTCAGTGAGTGATCTAATTAGCAGAGCAGATAAGAAATTTCTGCCTGTGTAGCAGAGGGGCAGAAGTCTCTAGTGAAGTCAACTGTGAAGTTGCTTCACTGAAATGTTTTACTGTGATGCAAGGAGGAGCCAGGAGAGACTGTTTTGTTTAATCTTTCACATGAGATGATGCTAATCCTTGTTAACTAGCAGTGAGACCTGTGGACATCACTGTATCCTTATTTCCTAAGCAGGAAAGGAAGTTTGATTCTGCTTATCACAGCATGAGATGAAATCTCACCAATGTGGATTTAAGTACCATAAAATAACAAAACAAAGCATTCCTTACTAATGCTCTCGGATGCAACATGTGGTTGCAACCCGTATGACAGCCACGCTCCAGCACAGTGCAGCAGCTCTTGAATAATAGTTCATTTGTAGTCGATAATCAGCCGCTCGGGGTGTATGAGAATTTCTCACAATCTAGTTTGTGAATAGCTTAATGTAACTTCAGGATATGTTTGTTTGGGTTCTCTTTGGGCTCCGTACTTGGAAATCGTGGCTCTTGGGCACTGCCATATTTAAAGGTGGAATAGACCAAAACAGAGCATGGCACCGACTCATGAGCATTAGCCGATACTACACACCATAAATACCCACACTCATCCTTAGCATTGCCCTGGAGTGAGGGTACAAGCGAATAGCTCACCTTTGAAACCTATTGGCTCATGAGGGAAACAGGTTATAAAACTTGAGGGTTTTCTGTTGTGTGCCAAGAGAGCTAGGCATGCTGACCCAGGGCTGCGTGGAAGAACACCCTAATCTCTGTGTCCTAACGCTTTGCCGTCTGTCAGGATGGTGTTTGAGGGAAGAGGGATGGAACGCTTACCTAACACGAGAGGAGCGCTGTTGCAAACTCGGGTGGTTTTCACTTGAACAGTGGAATTTCTCAGGTCTGAAGCTCTCATGGCAGTGAGAATTGCAGGAGGGATGGTCTCTGAAACAAGGTGCTTCAGACAGTCTGAAAACTTGGGGTACATACTGGGATAGGGTATGGATCAGACCAGCACATGCTGGAGGTGAGGAATTTGAGCTGCCTCTTGGGGGGGCTCCCCAGGTGTAGCCCTCTTGAAACCTACAGATTGGGCCTGAAGTCCTCATATTTTTAGAAGATATTTATTGTCAGTTAATCAGTGCAAAAGCAACATGGCAGATAAAACAAACTGTGGAATAAATGTCTAAACATAGAGATCAGCTTTACATTTGATCGGTGTTCCAAAGTCCAAAATTCTTTCTTGCTGCATTGCAGATATCTCTCTGTACACGTTCTCTATATCTCCCTCAAGCTAACAAGAGCAAAAGCGGTTTCCCAGCAACCAGAGTTAAAAACAGCTTTTCTTCTGTTTCTTTTCCTACACAGGATTTATTCTATTAATTAGGTTACTTCCAATTAACCTGCATAATCTTATAAGGGTCTCTGCTAATACCACAGCTATTGGGGAAAATCTAAGGCCTGAATCCTCCATAGGTGTACAATAAAATCAGTTCATGGAAGTAATTCTTTATTCTTTTATTTTCCAGGAGGGTGGGGTAGAGGTAGGATAGCACGACTGACAAAAAACACTCCTTCGGTGTTGTCATGCTTTTTGAAGTTATCCTTTGGCATAGCAGAGCAGTCCCTGGGACTGAATCAGTGCATTTACCCCTGCCCGAAGGGAGAGTAAATGCAAATGACGGGCAAGTTAAGTAAGAACGGAGCGATGCCAGTTCAGGGTGGGAAAGATGGCAAGGCAGTGTGTCAGCAAAAAGATCTTTGGGTGATAACAGAATAAATAAAACCCGTGGCTTGAAGCCAGTGCCTTTCTCTGATGCTTGAGAGAGCTTTAGTGTAAATCTCTGTGGAAATAACTAATGCATGCTTGCATCTAGTGCTGGAAATGCCTGCAGAAAGCAGGTTGGAGAAAAGTTAATTTTGGAGTTTTCAGCATATGACACAGTGGTGAGATACCTGCTCTAAGCTTGTCAACCTGGGAGTTGAAACCGAAAAGCCAAACAATTGCAGTAAATAAAAAAAGTCTGTTTTTTAAAATAGATGTAAGTAATCTGTAGAGGTCAATACCATTCATGGTGCCAAGCCCAAGTTAACTGAATTTAGGGCAGAGGCAAACATTTATATGGAGAACAGTAACATTGACAGGAATAGAGTCATGGAATGGTTTGTGTGGGAAGCAACCTTAAAGACCATCCAGTTCCAACCCCTCTGCCATGGGCAGGGACACCTTCCACTAGACCAGGTTGCTCAAAGCCTCATCCAGCCTGGCCTTGAACACTTCCAGGGATGGGGCATCCACAGCTTCTCTGGGCAACCTGTTCCAGTGCCTCACCACCCTCTCTGTGAAGAACTTCTTCCTGATATCCAATCTAAACCTCCCCACTTTCAATTTAAACCCGTTACCCCTTGTCCTGTCACTACAGGCCCTTGTAAAAAGTCCCCCCCAGCTTTCTTGTAGCCCCTTCAGGTACTGGAAGGGGCTGTAAGGTCTTCCCGGAGCCTTCTCTTCTCCCGGCTGAACAAGCCCAACTCTCTGCGTCTCATACTAGGGATTTCTTTTAACAAATTCTTGGGTGTTTCAGAAACTCTCAGACAGACTGAAGTAGGATCTTCTCGTGGTGTAAGCCATTTCTAAGCACCCACTTTATGACTTCCTTCACATCCTTCCTTTCATGTATGTAATGCTGCCCACTCTTACTAACAAGACGCTGCTTTGATGCAGTAGAGCAATCCTGTGTTCCTTCTATTTGACTAATACTGAGGAGGCACAACCTCATTTTAATTTAACTGCCCATCAGAATGTGAAATCAACATTTAGGCTGGTGAAGCAAACGCAGAATAACAAATATTTAAAGTTTTACATGAATCTTCCATTAAATGATCAGGAAATACTTTGTGCATATTGCACATTGCTGCACTCTCTGTCTACTTGTGATCTCTGTCACAGAGGATTTGGGTGTCTTACTTCAAGCCATGCAAGTGAAGAGCTGCAAAAGGACCTTATAAGAGATACCGTCTGGAGAACCAAGTGATAGATGAACTGCTGTGTAGTTGAATGTAAAGGGGATAAGTTGACTATAGGGGAATAAGCAATACAAGGTTTATGTGTAAAATTGTGAGCTCTGTGGTGATATTTCTCAATTATAGTGAGACCTTGGGATTATAATGCTAGTTCTAGGAAAGCATCAGCTCTGTACTTTACAACAGCTAAAAAAACCAAAACCAAGTCACATCTTAAGAGGTTAGAAAACACGATGATGCCATTGTGCAAGTCTGAGGATTGCTTCTGTGTTGATTATTATGTGCTTTTCTGGTCCCTTCCATCTCCATGGGAATGTTTTAGTAGTGAAAAAAAGTCAGAGAGGGACAGCAGTGATGGTCAACGCTGTGGGAGTGAAAGAGTCCTGGATAGTATGGAGGAGATGGTCATCCAGTGAAGCTATTGGGAGCCAAGAAACAAAACAAGAGGTGACCCTTCATGTGAAGGGTCTACTGATCTGTGAAACTCCTCAGTAAAGGATGTTTTGGGTGCAAGAAGCTTAATTGGTTGAAAGGAAGATTGGGTCATTGCTTACGCGGATAGTTACTAAATAATCAAATTGCAACAGACTTAGGAAATCCCCTGGGCTGAAAGCGGTCGGTCAGAGGCTAGGAAAAATTAGGAAGAGGCATTGTATTTGCTTGCCCTGATCTTACTGTTTCCTAGGCAGCTGCCTGTGACCACTGCTGGAGACTGAATACAGGGTAGATGGACTTGAGGTCTGAGTCAGTACAGCCACGCTTGTGTTTGGGTACCAGCAATCACTAGCTTGTGCTTGAGGTCTCCCCACTTCTGTTTCAGCCACCACATCAGCATAAAGGTGATGGATTTTGATAGTTTATAATGAATTTAACTTTTTTTAAGGCTCTGACAAATGGACGCACCAAGAAAGGAGGCTGTTCAAAGAGGCATTGTCCACCTACAGCAAAGATTTCATATTTGTACAGAAAATGGTAAGGTTACGTCTGTTCTGTCAATTGTTTTTTTTTCATTTGCTATGTTCTGTTCCCCTTCATTTTCCCTCCAGTGCCAGACAAGCTTATTGCAGGCATGGAGCCAGCAGTGGTTACAAGGACGCTGTTCGAGTGGTATATTCCAGTTGGTGTACCCCTGCGTGCAACTGCAGCACCAGTGAAAACGGTTAAAAATAAATTGATCAAACCTGTTCCTTTTGTTATTATATGTAAAAGTTTCCACACCTGGGAATTCAAGTCACAGTGCTCCATGTGTGGGACATGTATGGCGCTCCGCTATCATCTTGGTGCTCTCTGGTCGTTTGTTAAAAGGTACCCGAGTCGCAGGCACTGAGCCTTGAGCCAGAAAGAGTTGAAACCTGTTAATAGAGAGAGAACGCGTTTGCGCTCAATTTTCACGTTCTGCCACAAAGCAGAAGAGACAAGGTGTGTGTGTCTCGGGGCAGAACACCTTACTTTTGAGCTCAAATGTTGAAAAACGTTTGGCTTTATGGGAACCAAGCCTTAATTCCTAGATTTCTCAGTCATTTTCTGGCTAGAACCTAGGGACTCCCAGAGAAACGTACTGAAGTTGAAACAGGCAACACAAATTTGACTGAAAAACAGTAACTAAAAAAATATTATTCTACAAGAGTATTGCTGTTGTAGTCAAACTGTCTGTTTTTTTCTCTATTTGAATGTTTGAGAAATAAAGCCTGCCTTTTGGAATCAATTGTGTCAAATGAAGGCAAAAAATTGAGATTGGACTATTTCTGCAATTACTTAACTACAGGTTAAGTCTAAGACAGTTGCACAATGTGTGGAATACTACTATACCTGGAAGAAAATCTTGCGTTTGGGACGGAAACACAGAACACGGTTGGAGAAAAAGAGAGAGGAATGTATGGTAAGTCTAAAAGAATATGAAAAAGTCTAACGCTTATGGAATCTGTTAGATTGGATAAGATCTTTAAGATCCTGAAGTCAACCGTTAACCCAGCACTGCCAAAGCTGCCACTAAACCATGTCCCTAAGCACCACACCTACATGTCTTTTAAATACCTACAGGGATGGTGACTCCACCACCTCCCTGTTCCAATGGCTGACAGACCTTTCGGTGAAGCAATTTTTCCTAACATCAAATCTAAACCTTCCCTGGTACAACTTCAGCCAGTTTCCTCTTGCCCTATGACTTCTCACTTGGGAGAAGAGACCGACACCCAACTCAGTGCAGGCTCTTTTCAGGGAGCTGTAGGGAGCAATAAGGTCTCCCCTCAGCCTCCTCTTCTCCAGGCTGAACACTCCCAGCCTCCCCATCACAGGACTTGTGCTCCAGACCAGTTTCCCCAGCTCCGCTGCCCTTCTCTGAACAAGTTCCAGTCCCTCAGTGACTTTCCTGCAGTAAGGGTCCCAAACTGAACACAGGATTTGAGGTGTGGCCTCACCAGTGCCCAGTACGGGGGGACAATCCCTGCCCTAGTCCTGCTGGCCACACTGTTCCTGATGCAGGCCAGGATGCCATTGGCCTTCTTTGCCACCCGGGCACACTGCTGGCTCATATTCAGGGGTCAACCAACACCCCCAGGTCCTTTTCCACCAGGCAGCTTTCCAGCCGCTCATCCCCAAGCCTGTAGCACTGCAGGGGGTTGTTATGGCCCAAGTGCAGGACCCACCACTTGGCCCTGTTGAACCACATACAGTTGGCCTCAGCCCATTGATCCAGCCTGACCAGGTGCTTCTGAAGAGCCGTCCTACCCTCAGTCAGATCAACATTCCCACCCGACTTAGTGTTGTCTGCAAACACAGTGTGCTCGATCCCTTCATCCAGATCATTGATAAAGATATTGAACAGAACTGTCCCCAGTACTGGTCCCTGGGGAACACCACTTCTGACTGGCCACCAACTGAATTTAACTTGAAAATTGGTAATTTTTACGTTTGTCCTGTTTTGAGGGGGAGGTTGAACTAGATGTCATAGGTCTCTTTTAACTGAAATTACTCCATAATTCTAAATTATGTTCTGTATGAGCAGTCTGACCTCAGCTACACCAAGATTTTGTGTTCCTGGACTGTAATGGGATAAAATTGTTTTGATTAGTGCATTATCGAACTCTAGTCCAGAAATTATGGGGTTTGCTACTGGTGAAGCAGGTAAACCTCTGTAAATTATTCCTGTGCCGTCAGGAGCACATGCACAGAACTTTGTACCAATACCGTTCGCACAGAGCAGCAGTGCGATTCTTTGTGTGCAGGGTCTGTGTTACGGGTAGTCTTGAGGGATGTGGTTTTCGTGGTGTTGTTTGTTTTAATAAGTCATTTAATTTGACTCTGAATATAGCACGCATTGCCACTCTGACAGTTGGGGGAGAGGATTGCACTTGGGCATCTGCAGAGTCTTAGAGCCACAGCTCTGTAGTAAAGCGGGAGGGTGTTTTGAGCACTGCAGTGAAGCCTCGCGTGCTATAGCTTGTCCATCCGGGGTGGTAGTTCCAGCAAGACCAGAAGTTGATTTAGGATGGGGAAAAAATACTGAAACCTGGTAGCAGGCTTGACTAAGTGCATGCTGTTCCGGCACTGTCTGTGTACTGCTATCCAGTACTGTCTGTTTTGGACCGCATTTTGAGTATTTCTTAAATGCACTGTCTGTTTCAGACGAGTGGAGAAGAGGAAGCATTAGAGGAAGATGAGGAGATTGAAGAAGACAGAAAAGAAGAAAGGGAAATGCAGAAGTCTCCTGACCCACCAGCTATCCCCCTTATTGGACCTATAGATCTGCCTGCCCTTCAGAGTCTTTCACTTTCTTCGTCCTCCTTCATCTGTGAAATGCCAAACTGTGGGGCTGTACGTGTGTTTGGTATCTTTAACAGCAGGGAAGTTGTATACTAATAAATTGTGATTTTTGAAAAGTGGGTGTTTTAGACGATTCCTGGCCATTGATGTCTTCTGGATATCTTTGGACAAGTCATTTTGCCTGCTTTTCATTCCCACATCACAAAATGCGTACAAAAATATGCTCATCTATACATAAAACTGTATCCTGAGATGATGTATTGATTAGAAATACTATATGGTAACAGCTCTGACTGTTTTGTTACATAGCTGTAATAATAGGGTTGTTCATTGGCTTGTTTTTATTATGAACAATTTTTCTAACTCTAGTGGGATATAGCTTGAAAACAAGCAGTGTTTGACCAAGACAATTGTTTGTGTAGACATGTTAGACATGTACAGTTGTTCTGTTGTAATATGCACTCAGCATACTTCTTTCTGCTGTTCTTGTTCCAGTGCAGTATTTTTTGATGTGTACTTTTTCTCATTCCCTGCACCCTACTCCCCCTCAGGTGTTCAGTTCCCGACAGGCGCTAAATGGCCATGCTCGTATTCACGGAGGTACGAACCAGGTGACGAAAACCCGATGCACCGTTCCAGGCACTAAGCAGAAATCTGGTACGCAGAGCGGCTACTGCTCTATCAAGAGCTCACCTGCCCACAGCACGACGAGTGGCGAGACCGACCCAACAACAATTTTTCCTTGCAAAGAGTGTGGCAAGTAAGTGAATACGACTGCGGTATCGCATCACATTTCCCTATTGATACTCCAGATGAATAGTGTTGTCATAGTATCAAAGTGTGGTTTGGGTTGGAAGGGACCTTAAAGACCATCTAGTTCCAACCCCCTGCCATGGGCAGGGACACCTTCCACTAGACCAGGTTGCTCAAAGCCTCATCCAGCCTGGCCTTGAACACTTCCAGGGATGGCGCATCCACAGCTTCTCTGGGCAACCTGTTCCAGTGCCTCACCACCCTCTCCGGGAAGAACTTCTTCCTGATATCTAATCTAAATCTCCCCACTTGCAATTTAAACCCGTTACCCCTTGTCCTGTCATTACAGGCCCTTGTAAAACGTCCCCCCCAGCTTCCTTGTCAGCCCCTGCAGGTACTGGAAGGTGCTGTAAGGTCTCCCCGGAGCCTTCTCTTCTCCAGGCTGAACAAGCCCAACTCTCTCAGCCTGTCCCCATAGCAGAGGGGCTCCAGCCCTCTGAGCACCTGCATGGCCTCCTCTGGATTCACTCCAACCAGCCTATATCTTTCTGATGTTGAGGGCTCCACTAACAAACCCTTGTCACAAACCCTTTCGTTTGCTCTGATGGTCTCAAAAGGACAGTCTCCCCACCTTCCCTTGGTGTCTTCTTACCAAAACCTACGGAGGTTGGTTTGCACAACGTTTTGGCTGCTTCTTCTGCAGTATTTACTCCTGAGTCCATTTACTGCTAGAATTTCTACATCTGGCAGTTCAGCTTCCTGCTTCATCCCAAATTTGCACATGACAGTGGACAACTCTCTTTCTGTACTTGAGTTTGTCCATCCTAATGCAGGTTTCCTTCACTTTTTCACTGTTGTGCAAAACTATAGTGAAACTAAGTACAGGGAGAATTAGAATGTGCAGAGGTATTGAAGAAACTGTGGGAGCTACAAAATACCCTCGTCAGAGTCTGAGTAGGCCATTTTGATACTGTCAGGATGTATAAATCCGGTAGTCTGTCCCTGAAATTCTCACCGTGGTATTGCAGACTTCACTGACTTCTATTTCAGGACAAGGAAGCAAATGTACTGATAGGTTGTTGAGTCTTTTTTGGCTCACTTCATCAAAAGCAATGTGTTTTTATCTAATTATTTTTTCCCCCCTTTAAAATGTAGAGTGTTTTTCAAAATCAAAAGCCGCAATGCTCATATGAAGACTCACAGGCAACAAGAAGAACAGCAAAGGCAGAAGGCTCAGAAAGCTGCTGTGGCAGCAGAAATGGCAGCCACTATTGCAAGAACTACTGGGCCAGTTGGGCATAGTTTGATCCCTCTGGATCACATGAGTTTGGTTAAACACGTTGAGAATGTTGGTGACATTGACGATGATGTGGTTCAGGAGCTGGGTGGTGTCATGGAAGAGAATGAAGTCATGGATGCTGACCTTTTATTGGATGATGAAGATGCGGATCTACTGCAGGATGATGCTGAGTTGTAAATAAAGTTGTTTGATAAAGACAGCTGCTGAGCACACCCTGAATGGATCGATCAGGAAACCTGGACTGCTTGTTTATTCCCCACTGATTGTAAACTACCTGTTGAAAATGATAATTCTTTTATCCAGGTCTAGGGAAAAAAAAACCCAAATCTGCTTTTTCCCTTTTTTTTTTTTTATTAATTTGTGTTTTGGGGGAGAAATAAATAATTGGTACAAATATTCTTATAAGGTGTTTTTATCTGAGCTCATTTTGCTGATAACTTCCAAGGCTACTAATTACAGAGGTTCATGGTTCTGCTATCACTTCCCTCCAGGCATTCCCGGTAGGATCTTTAGTCTTTAAGTCTTCCAGGTTTCATTTTACCCCAATGACAAGAGTGATCTTCACACACTCCTAATGGAACATTTCTTTTTTTGCCTCTACTGGATCACTTCCAGCCTCTTCTAGAGACTAAATGTCATCTCTGTTAAGGAGATGATTACACTCTCTGTCTTTCTGCTGTCATTTTAAGGGAGTTGGAGAAAAAAAATCTGATTTAACTCTGAAATAATTACAGGAGTGACTGTATCATCTGTAGTATCACAGTACTTTTTCAGTTGTCTTGCCTTAACGCATAGATGTTAGGCAGTTTGTAAAAGCATTGGTTACGCTGTACGTTTTGGAGCTTCCGTTTTAGCAAGGTTTTGATCTGCTGATTTTTAAAATGACCTAATTCAAGGATGCAAGAAAGAAGATGATGGTACTGTGGTTTGCATCATCCAGTGGGAACACTGCCTTGGTAATCAGATTGCACTGGAAATATATTTTGCTGTGACAATAAATCACACTGTTGAATAGTTATCTCAGTGGTTTGAGGAGGGTGTATGCTTGAGCAGTGCAGGAGCTTGCTCTCCCACCCGGCAAATGCAGGGAGACGTTCTTGCCTGTGGAAGAGAGACTGATGGAGTATATGCCTTCAGCACGTGTTAGTTATTACTTGTAGGCATGAAATGTTACTTTTGTGCCGTTTCAGTCCTCATTACGTCAAATCCAAATGTTTAGTAAAACATACTCCAAAGGTGAGTTGACTTTGCTGTTTAATTACCATTTCTCCTCCCTTACGTTCAGGGCTACGTGCTGGATGTCCAACACCATTTATATACTTTTAGATTTGGTTCCCTAGGTAAATAGGATCTCAAAAGAATTGTTACCATGTGGAATTAAAGAATTAAGGTAAAATTTGGGTCAGGTTAAGTGGTCCTTTAATTACAGAATATGAATACTGATTTTGGAGCTTTCACAGGTAGCAGCACTGATTTTTCTTGTGATTTTTGCACAGTAGGAGAGTATTGGTAACTTTATAAAATATTTTATAGGACTGATTTCAGATCTTCCAGATTTCAGGGTGGTTTGGGTTTTTTATGGGTTGGGTTTTGTTTTGTTAGGTGTTTGGTTTTTTTCCTTACCACATTCCAAACATATTAAGCAGAATACGAGAGATGGTGGATCTTATTTTCTGCTGTCTTCCTTCGTTGTGTAACTATGCAAAATGAGGGCAAACCGTGGCACTTCTGTATAGGAGTACCAGACCACACAAGTCCAAAACCGGTGGGAGTCGTTGGCAGAGAGGTGCCTTCTCTGTCAGAGCCAAACACGTGAAGCCAAATGACCTGTAGTTCCTACAGAAGGTTGAGTGTTCTGATACTGAAGAACAACCCTTCAGGCAGTTTCGGGTTAGTGAAGTTCCTGTGTATGTGGGTTGGTTTAGTGTTTTTTGGGGTTATTCCAGAGGTGTGTTTTAGTTGTTTCTGACCAGTGGGTAGAATTCCACTCCCTCTGCTGCGTAAGGGATGATGTTCTCATTACTGTACCTGTGACTTCCGGGAGATCAGGCAGTAGCCGCCTTCTTTCCCAAACTGCCAATCAGCAGAGTCCCCGGCAGTTCCTGGCCATGCTGTGACATGGTACTTCATGGAGGCCGTGCAACCCAGGTCAGCAGCCTGGGTGTTCAGCGGTATGCGGCCAGCTAGATCCGTGGATCATCAGAAGTCTTGCGTGCAAACCTTAGTGGTTTGCAAAGTGGAGGCTTTTGTGAGCAGTAACGTCTTGGCTCTTCGGAGCCTGTGTGGGAAACAACTCAGCTCTACTCCTCTTCCAAACTTGTATCCTTTTGAACTTTCAAGGGCCTTTCTGAGAAAGGCTGCCACACTGGAAAATGGAAACATGGCTTCAGAGTCCCCTGTTAATGGTGGGAGAAAGTGTTTAAGCATAATTGAAGTCTTTGAGTTCTGCTTCAAGAACAGAGCGAAATACAGTAGCAATTTGTGGGCTTGATTCTGAAGAGCAGCTCTACATTAAAGACTCTACAGTGTAACCTTCCTACCAACAATTGGGCAGGTATCTGTGCTAAACCTAATATGTATAAATACATACGTACGTGTATGCCTGGTTCGGTAACGTTAATCAGGTGCTGTTGTGCTGCGCAGCCAAGAAGAGACTAGAACAACGATGACCAAAGAAGCTATTCATAAAGGAAGAAAAATGCACATTTCTTAAGCAGTACACAGTTCGGGCCTCAGGCATTGGCTTTGTTATCATTAAGTGTTGCATTGGCTGATGTTAAAACAGATGCTGTTCCGCCTGTTTGTACATACGTTGGACATAGTTTTATTTCAGAAAAGTTGTTTTCTTCCTGATGGTTGATGATGGAAAACTGTTCACTATTGAACTGAGTCCTCTTTGATAAAGCCTGTATATACAGAAAACATATTTTATGAGAGAAATCTTATTTTCAGTATTTAACTGTTATTTTATTAGAAGATGGTTGTAAATATTTTAGGTGCTTTAGTGTAAAAAGCAGACTGTAATTTTAGGTGGCAGAGGAAGTAACAAAAAATAAAAAAGAATATACCTTTGATAAGGCTTGTGATCTATGGTGGTTTCAGGTTCCCGCTGTTAGCGTTTGGCTTGCAGGCAGCCGGATTTCAGGCAACTGCCTCCCTGGAGGTGTGCGTTAGGATGGCTTAGTGGCATGAATTAGTGCTTCTTTATTCCCACCCCCTCTAAATATTTGGTGTTGGTCAGAACCTGTGTGCTAGTATCGACTGCTACTTCTGTGTGTGACACGAAAGGGGTTTGTATGACGTTTCCAGTCGTTTTTATACTCTGGTAAAATACATCTGGCTGGGTTTTGCTGATGGGCTCTATAGCTTTTTGGTGTTTTGTTTTGTTTTGGCGTTTTTTGGCTTTTAAAAATATTTTTAGAAAGGGGAGAAAGGCTGAAAACTAACTGCATGTGTAATTGTTTTTCAGGAGATTCCTGAATCATTCCAGGCGGGTAGGGGGGAAGTATATAGTTGGGTGGACGTGAATATTCATGGAAAAATAAATATCGCCGTCTGCCCTGCCTCGGGGTTGGGAGAAACGGGCGATTCCCGGTTTCCCAGGACTTTGGGGGACACCCTGTGTGAGGGAGACGGGGGGCGACCGTTGGCGGGAAACGGCTTGGGCGCGCATGGAGGTGAG
>NW_010245465.1:0-795 GCF_000690775.1 Eurypyga helias | reverse complement strand
TTTTAGGAGGACACAGCTTCCCTCCACGCCGTTAATATTTTCTCCCCTCAATTAAAGTTTTCTCCCCATACTTCAGTGTTTTTTCCCTCCAGTTAAAAGTTTCTCCCCACAATTAAAATCTTCTCCTGGCAATTAAAGTTTTCTCCCCATATATTTTTTCCCTCAGAATTAAGATTTTCTCCCTGAAATAAAAAATTTATCCCTGTAACCAGAATTTTCACCCCCCAAAACTTTTCACTCTCCAGTAAAAATCTTCTACCTGCAATTAAAATTTTCTCCCCACAATTATTCTCCCCATAATTAAAGTTTCTTCTCCACAATTAAAGTTTTCTCCCCATAGTTTAGGATTTTTTCCACCAGAATTAAAATTTTATCGCTGTAATCAAAGTTTTCTTCCCATAGTTCAGGGGTTTTTCCCCCAGAATTCAAATTTTATCACCGTAATCAAACTTTTCTCCCCCCAGGTAAAATTTTCTCCCCGCAATTAAAATCTTCTCCTAGCAATTAAAAATTTCTCCCCCCTTTTAAAGTTTTCTACTCATATATTTTTTCCCTCAGAATTAAGATTTTCTCCCTGCAATCAAAATCCCTGTAACCAGACTTTTCTCCCCCCAAAACTTTTCACTCCCCAGTAAAAATCTTTTACCTGCAATCAAACTTTTCGACCACCAATTAAAGTTTTCTCCCCATAGTTTGGAGTTTTTTCCCCCCGAATTAAAATTTTATCCCTGTAATCAAATTTTTCTCCCCCTAGTTACAGTTTCTTCTCTACAATTAAAGTTTTCTCCCCATAAT
>NW_010245464.1:0-52887 GCF_000690775.1 Eurypyga helias | reverse complement strand
CTTTCCTGGCTGAATGCAGCACAAGGGGTTATGTTTTATTTAGTATACTATTTCTTTGCTGCAGGTGAAAACATGTAGTACTTAATGAGGTTAGAGTTTCATTTGACAATATGATGCCTTGCTTGAGTAAAACCAGATACAGCATATATACAAATCCTTTTTTGCTCTCCTGTACTATATTTTTTTTTTCCCTTCCTCTGACAAGTGGTTGCTAATTCTTGAGATGAAAAAAGGTCAAACATACGAAGCTTTGAGGATATCCTCTGGTTTAGTGCATTGGAAGTATGTTTTTAATGCTTCCAAGCTGTAGCTGATGTACAAAGAATTCTCAAGCCTACAGTAAAATTTTATTTTTAAAATATACAGGTATACTTTCTTAGTCTACTGCTGTTTGTAAATTATACATAGTATGTAACTAACAAAGATCACTGGGGATTTTTTTCCTTTTAAAATGAATCTGTAAAAACATTCAGTAGGTAAGGGTTTTTTTGTCTGCATAAGTATGTGAGTAAAACTGGTGTCTTCTTGTCTGTTCTTTCTATGTGGTTAGAATTTTGACAGTTAAAACTGGCTTTTCCAAATCCAGAAATCCCTGATAGGATGTGATCAACTTGTCTCCTATGAGGATTTTCAGACTTTTGTACTGTTTCCCTGGAGACTTGCAGCTCCACAGCACTAGCATTAGCGGAGACCATCAAGCAGCTCCTTAGAATCATAGAATGGTTTGGGTTGGAAGGGACCTTAAAGATCATCTAGTTCCAACCCCCCTGCCATGGGCAGGGACACCTTCCACTAAACCAGGTTGCTCAAAGCCTCATCCAGCCTGGCCTTGAAGACATCCAGGGATGGGGCATTAGCAAGCATTAGCTAATTAGCATTAGCCTTTTCTCAAAGGGCTGCTCTTAGAAGGCTAAGCAATGGTGTCCTTTTTTACTAGCATTATTCTCGCAAAAGAATGAAATTACCAGGTGAATGTTGAAGACTTGTTTAGGTAAGGATTAGACCCAGGCTTCTGAGTAAGGCCTGGTGTCATCACGGCTTTATCTGTAACCCAGCTAATAACCAAGACCTACCTTGGTAAAAGCTGACTCCTCAGCAAGCTTGTGGACCTGAACTTGCTTCTGAATCAGTTTGACAACCGTTTGCTAAAGGCAGAGGTGAGGTACAGGTGCACATGCTGTTAGTAAGGAGGGATGTAGAAACTTTGGTTACTTTTTCACTAGTATTCCTACCTCTGTTCCTGGGGTGTGAGGGCTGCAGGTTCTGCAGAGGGTTATTGCCCTGAGAAGGTCACACTCAGATGTTTAGCAATGGCTGCTTGTCTTGTGAAGACCTTAGGATGGTCTTGTGATTGTGTTTTGGATTGGAACTTAGAGCACCCTTGGCTGTTTCAGATATTCCATATACCATTCAGTAAATTAGTGAAATCCATTTGACTTTGGTTCCACTTCTATAGAACAGAAAACTTGTTTCTTGAAACATAGGATACAAAATAGACAGGTAACCTTCTTTCAGTGTTAGGGGTTTTTTTCACAATGTAGTGCAGACAGACTCTGATCCAGCCTAAGACTCTGTGCCTGCCTGGATGAATACTGGTCATAATCCAGCTCTACATAAAATAAGGGTATAGTTGGAGTAGAATTTTATTTTCTATGAAAGATAGTCTCTGTTTCATTCCTTTAAGCTGTTCCTGGCCACTGCCTACAGCTGGGGTGTTGACACCAATTAGCATGGTAAGGAAATTCTGAAAGGATTTTGTTTTTCTAATATGTGATGTTGGCAATGATTTTGCCAGTGTATTTCAGACTGAGTAGAGCGATACTGGATACTAATGTAATATTAGGAATTGCTAATCAAGCTGGCTTCTGCTTGGCTGTTATGAGAGATTTGGGACATAATAAGGGAGGTATCTCGCCCACTTGTGGGACGGGGAACTGTTGAAGTCTGAGCTTTGGAACAACTTTGCTCTCATGGGAGAATCTGGTGCCCCAAACACAGATATGGGCATGAGATCTAAGTTGTTTCTTTAAAGGGGATAATGTAACAGCTGGCTTATGTGCTTTTGTGTTGAATGACTTGGAGTGCAACTCGGCAATGCTGGACTTCCCTCAGCTAGCTTTGCCAATTTTCTGGACTGTATTTCCAGTGCTGGATCTTGTCAATGCAGGCTTATGTGCTGATGTCACTGTATTCGGACACTCCTGTGCGAGGAGAGCCACTTCTGAGAACTTTAATGATGGCAGGATGGGGGAAGATGCAAAAAAGAATAAACCTGGAGGGAGGGAAAACCCAGTAACTGTTGTTACCTAAGCATATTGCAAGGTGTCATATGCAACGTCTTTATCTGGAATAAGAAAATTACTTGCTTCTGACTGCACTGTTCCTAGTTTGATTGACTGTTTTCCTCATCTTACTTTTCAGTTAAAGATATAGAGAGAAGAAAAGAAACAAGTAAATCCAAGGTGAAGGATCCAGAAAAAACAAATGGGAGTAAACCAGCTCCAGAAGGTCAGATCATAACACATATGACTTGTGATATTCTGAAAATAATCAGCCTTTTTATTTACCTTGGCCATTGTATAGATTTTATTTAAGTCAGTACTTTAAATCTGGTTCCCAGGGTTAAGTTAAACAGAAGAAGGCGGGAGGGGGGAAATGAGTATCTTCAGGCATAATGGAGAGTTGTTACAACAGAGGTATTGCTTTCAGTTCTGTGTGCTGCTTTATAACTTTATACAGTAAGCACTGAATACCACCATGAATAGCATAAAAGCAGTCTTTAAACCCGCATGAAAAATCATATTGCCTGTACTTCCCCACTGGGTGCACTTTGAGTAGTGAAATAGTTGTGTGTGTGTGTACACACATAATAATTTCATATTATCTTGGCTGCAAGAAGGACTTGAAGCATTAATTCCCACCTAAGGTCAAATTGCTTATTGTATAATTAGGCACATAATAACTTGTAACTCTGTCCTAATGTAGGTCATATGTATGATAACATTTTGAAGTGTTTTGCGGCGGCGGGAAAGGAGTTCCTTTCATCTGGTTGCAAGAAGCCAATCTTCGGGTGAAATGTGTTTTTTGCTTGTTTGGTATAGAAAGTAACCTATTTCAAGCTTAATATATAACTCTATTTCCTGTTATTCTAAAATTCAAATAGCAGCTTCTTTATGAAGTAAGCCCAACAGTAATTTTTCCCTTCAGTGGTTATTTATGATGTACAGAACATGCACAGATGACAATAGCTTGATATGACCTTAAATAGTCTCTGTGTATAAATTGGACTATTTCAAGGATCCCATTTCTCCTGTCCCTTTGACACTTGCACTAGTAGGAGACAGAGCTAAAAGACCTCAACCAAAGCTCCTTGAAGCCCCTGCAAATTTTTCTCACTTCAGTGGGTGGTTCTTCTTGCCATACATACTTGTGTCATGTTGTATTTATTAACACTATACAAATTTCTTTCCATACAACGTTTCTCAAGCCAAGACACCCTTGAATTCATCACGTTGGGTGCACTGGGGAAAACATTAGCGAGCATTTACAATACTTAATAGAAGCGAGATATACCTGCTGGTTCATGATGAGGTAGTGGATAGGTGATCTTTCATGTCTAGAGGAAGACTGAGCAGGAAGAAACGAGAGAACTAAAGAAGGAAAATGTGATTTCTTTTCTTAATGAAGGACAAGTGATAGAAGTTGAAAGAGGGAAAACTGGGCCTGTAATAGGAAAAAGTTGATTAAATGCAGACAGAGGGAAGTGTCTGCGAGACTGTGGGAGAGGATTTATGCTTTTGCATGAAGCAGGGGCAAAAATTACAGTTGGCAAGAGGAGGTTGGATCTACAGTCTCTCCCTTTTTAGGATTCTTGTTTCCTTGCAAGGTCTTTAGCCCAATCACTTTGCTCCTCCCTGTACAGCTTTTTACTCATCTAAACTTCTTCAGTTCTATCAGGGCAGTTTGTATTGAGGCAAATTACACTTACATCTAGCATTTGTGAAAAGCTGGTGCCTTAAGCTTACTGTAGCAGGTTTTACTAGAAAACTGAGATATAATTTTGAAAGGCAAAACTTACAAACTTCTTAATCAGTAAAACTGACCAGGAAGAAAAAGTATGCTGATTTTAATGAAATCTTGATTTTTGTTTAGCCCTATTCCCAACTCAGCTATATTTTAATGTAAAGTAATAGACTTTTTTCCAACTGTCTAGCTATTGCGTATTTTTACCCTTTGCACAGTATAATGATTATTCAAAGTGATGGAGATTCCAACTGAATGACTTCAGTGGGAGTAGAGCGAGAGTCCAAGCAAAAATGCTGTGCAGAAATAACAGCATCAGCAAAAAATGCAGACATGGGATAGAAGTGAATTCAGAACTGATACACAAACAATAATGGTATCAAAACATTTCCAGTTTAATATATGAAGATTTACACCTCAAATTGAAATTGGATCAGAAATAAAACTCAGGAAGAGTCTGTGAAAGAAATGCATTAAAGAAGTAAGATGCATAAGAAATAAGATCTTATGGCAAAACCATGAAGAATAACTTGATCTTCTGCAGATGTTTGACAGGAAATGATTTGAGTATGACCAAATGAATTCAGGCCAGCAGTTAATTGGTTTCATAACTGCTTAGTATATGGCTAAATTTGATGGATTTAGTAGCAACCTTGATACATGCTGTGTCTGTGTTAGATCGTTGATAAAGTTGATAAAACCTTAGGAGTTAACAGTAGAAAAGAAATCCTTAGGTAGTATAACGCCTTACCTGAAAACAAGAGCCATCTTTGCCCACAAAACACATCAAAACCAATCATTGTCCCCATTGGTGTTGTCAGTGGTTGTGGCTTCTGCTCTTGGCTTACGCTATTCCTTCAGACAAGACTATTTCACCATTTCTGCAAGTATTAGAGTCAAGTTGTGCTGTAAGGAGGTGCCTTCTGCGAACATCTATCCCACTTTTTACAGAAGGATGTTTATGTAGGAAGAACCTGGATTGTCTTTGCAAGACTTAGAAAGGCAAAGTCATCTGTCATTATTCTGCATATGGGGAACTGTCTGGCAAAATTCTCCAGTGTGACTATTAGGATGGATTTGGCAGGCCAGATAATCCAAAATCAAGGTTTTGGGGCAAAACAACTAAATTGTGGTAACACGCTTGTCAAAGTATATGAAAAAGCACGTGGACTTTGTAATCATGCAAGACCCAGTTCACGCATTACGGTAACTCTTGTGATGTGATCTGTGTGCATCCTGCCGATTTTCCTGAGAGTCACAAAAGGCACACAGTCATAGAAATTTATTGTTTATAAATACTTAGCAAATGTATTTTCTTCAGGGTCACATAATAAAACCTAGAAATTTCACTTTCAGTTTCAGTGGGACAAAGATTTCACCATAACCTTTCTACTCATAAACCCCAGCTTTTTCACTAATAAAAACAAGGTGGCCACATAGATTGAGGGTTTCAAAAACTCTCACTTCAACTTTCATCAGCAGTTGGGAGGACTGATTCTGCAGTGCTGTCCAATATTTGACTGCCAGCTGTCTAAGGCTTTAGGTAGGCCTAAGAGGTGTGGATGTCTTCTCCTAACCTCCCAAACCTACCTTTTTCTTCTGTCTCAAAATTAGCTTGTATTTGGGTTTCACTCTGTCTTTATGGAACCCTGTCAGTGACTTGTGCGGCTTGCTAGTAATTTTTCCAGCAGCTTCAGTAACCTAGATTAAAATTTTCCATTGTGTCCTGCCCATTCAAGTAGTTTGAAAAAATTTACTCCTTTCTTTCCTGCTCTAAGAACCATTCTTTTATCTCAAACAAACCTTCAGTGTATATCCACTAATGTTATTGTAGCAAATTAATTCAGGTTTTTGTCAAACACTCGTCCATCAGATGTTCAGTTTGTTTGATTTCCAGAAACCTCTTCTAGTTCTTTTGCCCAACCAATTTCAAGTCTTGAAGCTTCTTTCCGTATTTTTCAGAACCTGTCAGTTTTTGGCTTAGTGATTTATCTCTGCTGCACACTCATATTAGTAATGTCAGAGGCCTTTTCTCTTTCTCTCTGTTGAGATAAAGTTCACAGACTCGGCTTCTTTCAGCACGCACTGATATTTGAGTACTTGTACCCTGGCACTTCTCCAACTCCCTCATGTACAAAGCTCCTTTTTGTACAGTGACAGGGGTTAATACATTCTGTACCTTCTCAGATGTTTTACAGTTTCTCAGAGAGCTTCTACCAGTGATTCTCTAACCAAATCCCTTTGGGCAGGGGGGGATCTCTGTTTTGATTATGTCCTGTGGCAAATATGCAACTATAGCCTTTCTCTGCAGAGTACTTCTCTGTGTGTCTGAAGTGGTTTTAGCCACCCATTTCAATAAAAACAACCAAACACTGAGGGCCAGTTTTATTTTCTTGCTTGTGGACTTACTTTGGGGGGTTGTTAGTTAAGAAGTGTGGTGGGTTAATCACGCTCCCACCTAGCTACTTGCTTGCTCCCCTCCCCAGCAGATGGGGGAGAAAATGGGAAGAATGGGAATTAAAAAAAAAAAAAGCTCATGGGTTGAGATGAAAGCAGGGAAACTGTTTACCAATTACCATGGCAGGCAAACAGACACAACTGAGGGAAGACTTACTTAATTTATTGCCAATTAAAATAATAATAAAATAAATTAATAATGGGGGTAGTGGGAAAGAAAAAGACAAACATAGAAACAACAGATTTCCTCCCCACTTTCCCAGGCTCAACTTGACCTTCCCTCTCCTTCCAGACTCCTTTCTTCCTCCCTTGTTATCAGAGCAGGTTACACTCAGTCCAAGTCCCTTCAGAGAAGAAGCAAGCAGTGCCAAAGGGGTGGTGAGGGGTTGTAATCAGGACGTAGTGGTTTCTCTCTGCCATTCCTTTCTTCTGACACCTTTCTGCACCAAGGTATGGCCTCCACAGGCTGCAGGGAATATCTGCTCCAGCATGGAGCACCTTCTCCTCCGACCTTGGGGTTCCCTCTATTGTTTCTCACTTGTTTTCCACTCCTTTCTCTGCCTGGCATTTTCTGTCCTTCCTTAAATCTATTTTCCTAGGGGTGGCACCAGCTGTGCACAGGCACAGGGCAGCCCCGGCCTCTTCTCAAAAAGAGCACCCCTGCAGCCTCCCTGATGCCAAACCTGGGCGCAGGCACTTTGTAAAAGTCGCTCTATTAATGCTTTACTCTAGTAAAGCTTTTAGAGTCTTAAACTTGTCCTGTTCAGAAATTTCCTTAGGCAAGTTTCAAATCTGGATGATTTAGGACGGCATAGAGCACGTATGGACCAGATTTCTCTTCTGAATCAAGTTTTTGCAGGATAAGCCTTCTACGGACTGTAGACTATTAAAATGTTGGGAAATAATCCCCCTTAAAAGATTGTGATTTATGTATGCTGTGATGTAACAGCTATTTTCTCATTGTAAAGTGCGTGTGATATAGTCATATAGTAAGTATGACTTGTTAGGGAGGTCAGAGATCTTTGCTGCACAGAACATGCTGGTTAGTTCAACCTTCCCAAATGAGAATTGCATTTCATCCCTGGAGCAAGTCCATTAGGGGCAGGTGTGGTTTTTTACAGATTCCTATGAAAATCTAGTGACGTGTGGCCTAGTTAAAAATCCTGGGAGAGCTCTAGCTTTTTTAATTCCTCAGATACTTCCTTCTGATGGAGTCACGCAAGGAACCAAATTGTCAAAACCTCACCCGAGCTGCCTGGGCTGCTGTGGGGCCAGCTGGATGGCCTGAGAAAAAGGGTATTGCCCCTCTGTTCCCTGCCCAAAAGGAGCATGTGTGAGGAAGCTCTAGGATAAATCAGCTTGCAATAAAAGCTAGATCAGTTTCTCATCATGGAAAACTGAGACCAGCAGGTAGATGTTTAGGAAAGAAAGTTTATAGCTGATCTGTTGAGTTATAGGTATAGAAAGGACAACCTGGGAATGGAAAAATCTGACACTGGGTGAGTGGGCCTCAGAGATAGGAAAGAACTGCAGAAGCTCTTTTTAATGAGCTGTGTAATGCCATACCTTGTCTGCCACAAATGTAATAGAAAGGTGCAGATGCCGGGTTATATTATCTGTATGTAGGTAATATTACATGAACTAATGCTGAAAACATTGAATAGTGACTTCATATGTCTTGACTGATATTCCTGTGTCCATGTATTAATTAAAATATAAACTTTTTTGAGGAAGAGGTAAAAACAACCTGTAAGGATAAACAAATCTTTCCTTTGAAAGAATTTAACATTATTAGTGATCCTTACTAGTGATTAAATGTAGTGAATTCAGTATCATTAGTGATAGATATACATACAAGTTATAAATATCATGGAGAATGGCTCCTGGCTCAGAATTCCCTCTGATACATGCTGGTCCTACTCTCTTCTTTTTCTCCACTACTCCAGTGCTGCACAGAGGTTTTGGATATTTTGTACTAAATACAAAGTTTTTAGTACTTTCAAAATTCAGTACCATAAAGTCTTCTAGAAAGAGACCTGAAGCCATCTGTCACGTGATACTTATCTGTTAAGTAGTAATAGGAATAAGTATGCCTGCAATTTTTTTCAGAGTAGTGTGCTCTGCCACTGCTCTGAATCATGCAGAAACCATGTCTCTTAAGTGCTGGATCTTGTGAGCATAACTTTAGCTTCCTGGTCCATGTCTAGAAAATACGTGGAGTTTTCAGCTGCCTGCAAAAAGTGTGTAGGCATATCCAAAGTTATTTTGATTTGCAGTGAGATGGTTTTTGATTTTTTTTCCCATCTTCCCCATGTATTTTACATTATTAGTGATGATATTATTTACATTATTTCTAGAATCTTTAACTGTTTCTGGTTTTTTTTCAATAGATTTTCTTTCGGTGCCATACACACTGTCAGATAATGCAAAATGCATACCATTCTTCAAAATGACATGGTATACATATCTGAGGTTTCTATTATAATAACTCTTGCAGTGAGGTCACATCAGTCATCAGATAGTGATAGAAATGAGATGTGCAGTAAACTTGAAAAATACAGTGATTCAATTTTTTCTTTCAGTACTTCTGTCACCTTTGATGCAAGTAAGCTTTGACATTCACTCAGTAGTGGTTGAATGGCACTAGTTAAGCAGAGTAGGAAAAAATCACCAGAGAGGTCTAATAAAATACTGTTCAGCAGAAGAGACTAATTATCTAATTTATTAACTTGTCTGTTTAGTTAATGTCAGATGCTTCAGTAAGTATTACTAGACAGTGTGAAATGAGTGCTGTGAGGTATTTGACTAAGCCACAGGAATGAATACCTTCTGAACTTCTGCTCTGCTGGCTGCATTTTGTAGTTTTACTCACTTCGTCCTGGCTAATATAAGCGCAAATGTTGGGTTTAGTCATGACTTTTTTTTTATTACTTACTGAACTCCTAGGCTATGGAACTTATTAGCAATGTCTTTACACAACCTATACTTGGCCTTATTGAAGTGTTTCCCTGAGCTTTCTGGAGGGCACATTAGCTCTTGCATTATGAGCAAGCAGAGGAAAGAGACCGTAACACTGTTGTGTGGGCATTTTTCCCCAGTGCCATTCTGTTCTTCCTAAACAGTCTTTATCTTCTCAACCCTTGCACGTTAATCTGCTTCTGCAATCTGAGGGTCAAAGCAAAGTTTATTATAGGAAAGTGACAGGGGACAGATAACATTATAGTGGGTGTCTGCTATAGGCCACCCAACCAGGAAGACAGAACAGAAAAGACCTTGTATGGACAGATAGGAGCAACCTCACACTTTGAAGCCCTGGTCCTCATGGGAGACTTCAACTGCAACATTCCAAGCAACCCCAGGTTGGAGAGACAACACATCAGGGCATAAGCAAACGAGGTCTGAGACCACCTAAGGAACCTGAAGGTGCATAAGTCCATGGGCCCTGATGAGATGCATCCATGGGTCCTGAGGGAACGGTTGGATGAAGTTGCAAAGCCACTATCCATCATATTTGAGAAGTTGTGGCAGTCTGGTGAAGTTCCCTGTGATTAGAAAAGGGGAAACATAAGCCCTGTTTTAAAAAGGGAAATGAAGAGGAGCTGGGGAACAGGCCTGTCAGACTCAACCTTGTGCCTGGCAAGGTCATGCAGCAGATCCTTCCAGAAACTATGCTAAGGCACATGGAAAATGAGGAGGTGATTGGTGACAACCAACATGGCTTCACTAAAGGCAAATCATGCCTGACAAATTTGTTTGTCACTTATGATGGGATTACAGCATTGGTGGGTAAGGGAAGAGCAACAGATGCCGTCCACCTGGACTTGTGCAAAGCATCTGACACTCTCCCGCACAACATCCTTGTCTCTAAATTGGAGGACTATTGATTTGATGGATGAATCACTCTGTGGAGGAGGAACTGGGTGGATGGTCACACTCAAAGAGTTGCAATCAACATCTTCATGTCCATGGGGTTAGAACTAGGTGATTTTTAAAGTCCCTTCCAAACCATTCTATGATCCAACTTGTCTCTTCCACTGTTGATATGATTTTGTTTTTGTCTTGTGTTAAAAATCATTGAATCCTGTAGCTCAGTAGAACCATGCAGGGTTTCCCCAGCTCCATGCCCCCAGATCCAACCAGTAAGTAGCAAGATCCAACATATAATCCTAATAGGGCTGGGGTGATCAAGCAGGACAAGAGGAAATGGCCTCAAGTTGTGCCAGGGGAGGTTTAGGTCAGATATTAGGAAAAAATTCTTCACTGAAAGGGTTGTCAGGCATTGGAATGGGCTGCTCAGGCAGATGGTTGAGTCACCATCCCTGGAGGTATTTAAAAGACACATGGATGAGGTGCTTAGGGACATAGTTTAGTGGTGGATTTGGCAGTATTAGGTTAACGGTTGGACTTAATGTTCTCAATGGTCTTTTCCAACCTGAAAGATTCTATGATAAGCACAGAGCTTGGCCAAACAAGTACTCACCAGCTAACTGTGTAGATGGAGCTGACCCCCTTTATCTTTCTATTTTCCCATGCTTGTTTCTCCCTAAACTACCTTGATCCCTCCCTTTCATTGCCTTTGGTTCCTGCCCTAACCGTATCATACTAAATCTCATGCAGTCCCCAGATACTCCTTCCTATAGCCTCATTACCCTGGAGGCAGCAACCCCACCAGTTTGAACCATGAACAGACCACGTTATGAAGTAAGTACAAATTATAAAGATGTGTTGCTGATCTTGGAAGGCACCAGCAAGATGAGACTCCTGTAATTAATCTTTAGTTTCTGGGTCTATTCTGTACTTACACAAGAGGCAAACACTTAACTACTTGGCCTGAGACTGCATAAGGTCACCAGAGTGACTTTTGCTAATTCCATCATTAGTATTTGCTAATCAGCTGGGGGGTTTTTTGTTTAAGGTCTTTTTCTGCTTACTTACTTTTCGTTTGTTTGTTTGTTTGTTTCAATGAAGTGCAGTATAACATCAAAGAGTTGCTGGAACTGGATGCCACCAAGTTTACTACAAAGCTAATAGCAGTGCAGCTATGTTGTCCAGCAGACCCCTCTCCTGGTGAATGCGCTAGCCTGCTCAGAAGTAGCTAGCTCAAGGACCTCTACCTTCTTCTCCATTACAAAGTGTAGACACACCCTGGCCATTAGTCTTTTGGCACTGTTTTCTTAGGTGCTGCACAGAGACAGATGCATTTCCTAGTTCGGTGATGTGGTAAGTTCTTTAAACGTTGTGGGGTACTTCAGTATGATAGGGTTTGGTTTTGGACATGAGTGAATTGAAGTGTCCTTCAAAAAGTATAGTGAAGTTTAGAACTATTTATTGCATTTGTATAAATGGTAGGCTCTGTCTGCATTTCCCTAAAAGATGTCTATACATCATACCGAGGCTTGAATATTTCATCTTTGCTGTGTCTGCAGGGGGTATGTGGATGCATTACTTTGTCCCATATTGAAACAGGATACATGTTTGCTGTCGCTTAACTGCCTCACAGCTGGGGACATGTGCTCTCTGTAGGCTGTTACCTTACTTCAGGACTGCATTTTTTCCAGTTTGTTTTTGAGTTCTAAGCTTACTGTCTCATCAAGGATATGAGTAGTCTTTACCAAAAATTGTCTTTTAGCACTGTGTGGCACACAGAGATACGCAGTTACATGCAGTCCTTTGACTTGATGATGAGTAGCTGTTGTGTGTGGTGTATACCTGCTTGTTCAAGCATTTGCTAATCAATTAAAGGTAATACCTTCATTTTTATGCTTGTATTAACCATGTTTCTTTAGGAGAGTGCCCTCAGATTCCCGTCTCCCTTGAAAAGACTGGGGAATGCTTGGACTGTGCTGCAGCATTCCGAGAACATTTTGGACCACTACAAAGCTTTGACAAGCATTTATAGTTGTGGTCTCCTCACTACACTCTTCTAACAACTCTGAAATTGCTTAGAGCAGGATTAATTTTATGGACCTGTTTGGTTTCAGACTCTGTCACTTTGGCTTTGGGCTCACTTTGCTTTGTTCTGCCCATCCTCAGCCCAAGCAGAGGATCCATGATGCATCATCCTATATCAGCTTTCGCTGGTGCGAGCTGCACCTGACCATCTGATCTTTGCCAATAGGACTCTCACTTAAATACCTGCAGCCAGTCTGGTGTATCAGTGGTTTCACTGCTGGTAAGGTCACCATCCTGATGTGCTACTAAAAGATCTCTGCTCTGGACTCCACTTAGAACCTGCCCAGTAGTCCTAGCTGCAGGTCCCCATCCATGTTAGGTTAGTGGACCATGGGTTTGGTTTTTTTTTTTGACAGTGACTGTTTTTCAACTTTTGCTATGCAAGTGATAGCTCTCCATTCTTTTTCTTGGTGACTCCTCATGGGCATCATCTTTCTCAACTTCAGGGGATGCAAATGTCTGTTTAAAAGCAGGAGATGAATTAGACTTACCAGAATACACAACTGCTTTCTTTGACATACAAATTTAGGATACCCTGTCCAAGCCATGTTGGTTTCTGTGCTTCTCAGAAGGTAGCATTTGATGAGAGGCATCCACTAAGTTTCCAATCTAGTCTAGAAATCTGTGAGCCACTGTGCAGAGCTTTGTAGATTCAAATTCTTTGTTAGTCACTGGAGGACTTCCAGGAGGACTCTTATTACAAGGAAACTCTTGGGTAAATTCCCCTTTACTGTCCGGAAAGTTTAGCTCATTGTGCTGTGGATGATCAATGCTTATTCCAGGAGTTCATCATGTGCATTTCTTTGGAGGAATACCTAAGCTTTTGTATCCTTTGACTGCTACTTGCAACTTGGATTTCCTTTTGCAGTGGCAATACTTTTATGGACCTGGCCAGGATCCTTCGGCAGACTCCTGCTTCCTGCCTCCCACAACTGGAAAAACCTGATAGGAAGTATCAGCACTGACATGGACAGAATTCTTAAATGCTTTTCCCTTGCCATCATTTGGGTAGTTGTTTTGGAGAAAACCAAGCAAGCGACATTTAGAGATTGTAGCATTTACATCTGCCATCTGGCCAAACTAAGTATCCATTAGTTTATTTGCGAGTGTGTGGAAATCATCTGAATGAGAGAAATATGCTCTTGAGAGAAAGCAAGCTTGAAACTGAAGAGAAGACCCAAAAGTAGCTATGAAGGCTGGAATTGGGAAAGGATTCACTTTGAGGAGTGCACTTTGATTATGACAGAAGGAATCCCTGATTAAAGTGAGAACAGGGAAGAGAAGAACAGAGACAAAGAGAGATTGGAAGGGGAGGGTTTGTTCTTAACATAAGAAGGGTCTTGTATATATTTTGTAGCTGACTTGTCTGTTTTGGATATCTGTAAAATGGTGAATAATTTTATTTATGTTCTTCAGTTTGTGTATACCAGAAAAAACCCTGCTTCATTCAGAAAATAAAGGGCTTGACATTAGAAATTAAGGCCACTCTCCACTACGCATAGATTCCACTTTTCTCCTGGCTCCTCCTTTCTTTTGGAAGAACTGATTTGCTTCCATCTGTCAGTGTGTTAACATCATATAAATGGTCGTGGTTGTGTGTTACCTCTCGTACAGTGTTCCAGCCCAGGCGGAAGCTGGAGATTGGACAGATCTCTTTGCTGTTGCCCACAGTCTCCCTCCCTGTCCCTCTTTAGGAGCTCTCTCCTTGAATGCATTTGCTTCATTGAAAAGTAGACACAGTGTCGACACAGGTATTTATAGAACTTCTAGCTCTGAAAAAAACAGTGCTTTATAGAAGTCTTTCTACTCTCTCAGGCTAGAAAAAGACAGCCTATTTTGGACCTAAACCTCAGTTTCAACTTTGTCAGAAAGTGATCCAGCTCCTAATATCAGAACTTCTCAGGTTCATAGAATGGTTTGGGTTGGAAGGGACCTTCAAGATCATCTAGTTCCAACCCCCCTGCCATGGGCAGGGACACCTTCCACTAGACCAGGTTGTTCAAAGCCTCATCCAGCCTGGCCTTGAAGACATCCAGGGATGGGACATCCACAGCTTCTCTGGGCAACCTGTTCCAGTGCCTCACCACCCTCTCTGTGAAGAACTTCTTCCTGCTCTCTAACCCTTGAGTTATGTTTGTCCTCACCTCTGTGCACAGCAAATGTGATGATGCTTGGCAAGTCTGACTATTACCAACTGAAAACCTCCTGTCTGGGCTCCCCCCTTGGTAGTTTTCCCCATGGCACTGACTTTTTTTGTTCAGTCTATTCTTGGTTGAAGTGGGAGACTGCTATTCATGTTCTTGAATGACTGATTAATAGAAGCTCAGATGAATGAATGGTCTTTCATTCTCTTCAGACTGCTTTTCATCTCTTCAAGTCATTAGCTACTGAGCATCCACCAGATCCACAGTGTGCTGGCATGGATGGATTCTGCTGGCAGCAAGGAACTGTTACCTTAATTTAGGGTCAGTGTTGACATGTTTCTTTACTGAAATCCTTTCATTGCTGCCATGCTGAGACACTCCATAACAGTTCTTCATCTTCTGGCAGCATGAATTCTCATCACTTGAAATCTGTAGGCTTGCTTCTGGGTATGTATATTCTGGATAAATATCTCTGTATATTATGAGTGATGATTGTCTGTCATATGAGACACTGTCTTTGAAACTGGAGCTGCATTGTAACAAGTTGAAATTCTGGGCAGTTTCAAAACTGTGTGGCAGCCTGAAGGGAGTGTCAAAAAAGCTTTGGTGGTGTGACAGCAGACTGCATCTGCACCTTCTACGTTAATAAACACTGAAGTGCAAGACCAGGACCCTCTTGTAAGAAATCTGTGATTATAAAGGATTGGTGCATTCATCAGCAAACTCATCTTTTGTGGATTTGCCAGTTGAATAAGCTGCTTTGTGCTCTGGACAACAAAATAGGAGATTAACCTTTGATAGATTTTTAACTATCTGTTTTTACGGACTGTGATCCTTGAGACGGCCTTGTCTTGAATGCAACCAGAAGGTGCTGAATCTTTTGCTTTTGAACTGTCTGCCATACAAGTGCTCTTTCAAGGCTGTTCCCTACAGTGTGAAGGGAGGGAGCCTTGTTTCACAGTTTCATTCATCTGATACAACACTGTTGATCAACATTAAGCAGGAGGTTGTAGTGAGGAGAGATGATTTCAGGGTCATTTCCACACTCTGCATAATCTGAGGGTCTTCATGTTCTTTCGGGAACTGTGGATGCAGGGCAGACTGATTCTAGTCTATTTTATGGTCAGCACCCTTTGCCTGGTGCCCTGTGTGCTGAGTAAGCCTTGGTATTACAACTGAGCTATGCTCTTCAGTTAGAAAGATGGTAGTTAGCAGCTGAAACAGAACTTAACCTGCCTGAGTGGTCCATGCTTTTTTTGAGCCCTATATATATGCCCCTATATAGCCATCCACTGCAGCGCTCCAGTTGTGAGTCATTCCAACATGTTTCTGTGATGGCAACATGGAAACAGATGGCAGAAGGGAAATTCTAAAATGCATCTAATAAGATGTAGTTAATTATGCAACAGTTACTATTTATTGGAAAAAATTGAGCAAGAACAACTGAAAAATTATTTATTGAACATTAAGTAATTATTTAATGAATATTGAACAATTATTCTTTAGAAGAAATTTAAAAGATCCTCGAGCTCTGTAGGACTATTTTAATAAATTTCATATGGTTACCCTCACCCTGCCTTTCAGGCATTAATGTGATTTGACTATTTGTGTGTATATCGAAGTACATGGTTTTAGTTAAGGGCCAGCAGTTTAATTTTGATTATGGATATTGTAAATTGTTCAGTAGCTACTGGCCAAACTGAAATAAACTCAGATGTCTAAGCATAGTCTGTACCTTGTGATAGGCCGCTCCTTTGGTTTTGACAGCTCCTGTAATAGCTGTATACTTTGGGTAGCAGCCAGTAATTTGTCTAGATTAATTAAAATCATTGTCTTTTCCTCAGTAAATTTTAAATTCATTCTTACAGACATAGAATTTATCATTATTTCTGGAAGATGTTTTAAACAATATATGCAATCTCATCATAAGTGTCTTACTACTTCTTATGCACACATCTTTGGTAAAAACAGATTAGTATTTTTCTCATATGCTTGCAAGTTCAAGATTAAAAAATTGCCTTCCTCTGTAAAATGAAATTGTTAAGAATATCCCTGTAGTGAAATCTTTATCCTAACATTCAGCGTTAGATTTTTTCTTTTTAAATGCAGTTGGATTTGGAGATAAGACTTGTCATTTTGTTTTAAAGCCTTTGAAACACTATCAACAAAAGTAGCTGTAAATGGTGTTGAATGGAAGAAATTATGTTGAGATTTATTATTAGTCCTTCTTTAGTTTAAAAATTTAACTATCCACCATATATGATATTGCGTAACTGATGTGCCTATATACATTGTGTATCTGTCTAGCTGGATGGTACAATAAGTACAACATCAAAGTAATAAGTGAATGAGAGTGACCAGAATCTGTGACAGAAAATAACATTGCAGGCTTGAAGATATCAGTGTAATCTGCCTGAGGGGAAGAATATCCAACATGGCTATTTAGTAATTTGTTTATGGTAGGGACAGTGGATGAGAGGAATTCAAAAGTCTGTGAACTAGAGAAAAAGAAAATCACAGAATCATAGAACAGTTTGGGTTGGAAAGGACCTTAAAGACCATCTAGTTCCAACCCCCCTGCCATGGGCAGGGACACCTTCCACTAGACCAAGTTGCTCAAAGCGACATCCAGCCTGGCCTTGAAGACATCCAGGGATGGGGCATCCACAGCTTCTCTGGGCAACCTGTTCCAGTGCCTCACCACCCTCTCCGTGAAAAACTCATTCCTGACACCTAATCTGAATCTCCCCACTTTCAGTTTAAACCCGTCTCCCCTTGTCCTGTCACTACAGACCCTTGTAAAAAGTCCCCCCCAGCTTCCTTGTAGCCTCTTCAGGTACTGGAAGGCTGCAATAAGGTCTCCCTGGAGCCTTCTCTTCTCCAGGCTGAACAAGCCCAACTCTCTCAGCCTGTCCCCATAGCAGAGGGGCTCCAGCCCTCTGAGCATCTTCGTGTCCTCCTCTGGACTCACTCCAACCAGTCTATATCCTTCTGATGTTGAGGGCTCCACAGCTGGATGCAGCACTCCAGGTGGGGTCTCACTGGAGCAGAGTAGAGGGGCAGAATCCCCTCCCTCGACCTGCTGGCCTCACTTCTCTGGATACAGCCCAGGATACGGTTGGCTTTCTGGGCTGCCAGCACACACTGCCGGCTCCTGTTCAGCTTTTCATCCACCAGTACCCTCAAGTCCTTCTCCTCAGGGCTGCTCTCAAATCAAAGGTTATCTTAAATGCTCACTTAGGAGAAGGTATCTGCGGTGTGTTTATTGCTGTGTAGCCCACTGATCGGTAGTTCAATACAGAACAGTGACACACACTTTTGGAATTTTTCTTTTAAATTGCTTAGTGAGACACAACCAAAAAGCCACAAAATCAAATCCTACAAGGAAGACTTGTTTATAGTGTTTGTCTGCTTTTGCTTAATAGGATGTATTTTAAGAGAATATGGGAATTAAACTAATTATGGTAATCCTGTTGCCAGGGTCTCTTTCCAATGGGTGACAAACTATCAACTACATGGCTCTTAGGGCAATGGTCACGGGCATGGGGGATCAGGTGGTCTTCTCTTTGATCCCACTGAGAGGACAGGGCTTGAGGAGAGCTGGGCAGGGTCCTGTAGGTCAATAACTAGCTTTGCAGCTGCTGTTAGCAGCAAGGTTGAGGTTTCTATGACGATGGGACCCTCTTTGAGGCTCAGTAACTGCTTGAAAGAGACGTGATCCAACTGACAAAGTGAGGCAAAATCATCTTTGCCAACAGGCTGGCCAGCCTGGTGAGAAGAGCTTTAAGATAGGAATGATGCGGGAGGGACATGAGCACCTGTAGTGAATGATGTGAGGACTGGGACGATGGGGAAGAGCACACCCTCAGTGAGTTTGCAGATGATATGAACCTGGGAGGAATGGTTGATACACCAGAGGGTTGTGCTGCTAGTCAGAGCATCCTCAGCAGGCTGGAGAAATGGGCCAGCAGAGATGATGTGCAGCTCAACAAAAGGAGGTGCAGGGTCCTGCCCCTGGGGAGGAATAATCCCAGCACCAGGACATGCTGGTGGCCAACTGGCTGGAAAGCAGCTTGGCAGGAAAGGCCCTGGGCATTCCAGTGAGCACCAAGTTGCCCTTGTAAAGAAGGGCAACAGCCTCCTGGGCTGCACTAGGAAGAAAGTTGTCAGGAGGTCAAGGGAGGTGATCCTTCCTCTCTGCTCAGCCCTGGTGAGGCCACATGTGGAGTTGTGTGTCCAGTGCCGGGCTGGCTTCCCAGTAGAAGGAAGATACTGACTAACTGGAGTGAGTCCAGTGAAGGACTGTGAAGTTGATTAAGGTCTTGGAGCATCTTTCATAAGAGTGACTGAGACAGCTGGACTGTTCAGCCTGGGCGGCAGCAGGTTCAAGGAATCTCTTCCCAATGTGTAAAAATGCACATTGGAAGGAGTAAAGAGGGTGAAGACAGACTCTGCTCAGTGATGTCCAGTCAAAGGACAAGAGGCAGTGAGCACAAGCTGACATAACTGTAAATTCCATTGAATCAAAGAAAGCACTTTGTTACTGTAAGGATGGTTACTGGAGCAGGTTACAGAGGTTGTGGAGTCTCCATCCTTGGAGACTCTTTAACCTGACTGGATGTGGCCCGGAGCAATCTGCTGTAGCTGCCCTTGCTTAGAGTAGGGCAGTTTGAGACGGTCTAGTCAAGAGGTCCCTTCCTGCCTCCACTACCCTGTGATTCCAGGAGTCAGAGATTTTTCAGAATAGGTTGGTCACTCAGACATCTCTGCTAATTAGACAATGGATGAATTGTTACATTTGAGAGCATATACAAGCGTATACATTGTTTACATTATGATAATATAATTTCAAGAAATGCTTGAAGGTAATACAGGGACTTGAATTTGAAAGTCATCTGTACTCTAACTGTACTGCACCATTTTTTTTACACTGGCCACATCATCATATGTGTCTGTATCTATAATGCTGGGCTGTAATGTAACAGTGTTGTAGCAGTTTGCTTCAACTGATTTATAATTAGTTCTGTGTTAATGACTTTCATAGGTACTCAGCTTGTGTTTTCAGGCAGGCTCTTTTCTGTTACTTTACCTGTTGTGTTAAAGCTGTATCTTAGTTACAAGCTCAGGCACAGCCCAGCTTTTTAACATGGTTTAGAGGGATTTATACATACAGCTTAAATAAAGTTGGGGATTTCTGAGTGCCGGTTTTGTCTGCAGGCTCCTGATTAGTGGCATTCTAGATAGCCAGAGAATACTGTCTCAGGGATTTCATACTTCACTAAAGCTAAAGGGAAAAATAACTCTCTTACATCCTGGTGTATTTGTTACATAGGAATGGTGGATAAATATGACCATATTAATAAAAAATTATAGCTTTCTGCCTTGGAAAGTAATTTAGACTTTGAGACAGCTGTTTCATTTAAAACATTCATGCACTCAGATGCAGAACTGAGAGCAAAGAGAAGTAGAGGATTATCACTGTAATCTGCAGAAGAGTTTCTTGGGTTTCACACACTTTACAGGAGGGTTGTGAACCATCTTCAGTGTTAATCGTTACAGATAAATGGACACAGTTATCTTGCCATGCTGAACTTCAGTTTCAGGAAAGCTTTCAGCAGCATGCTTTGTTCTCTGCTGACGTTGCCTGCTGGAAGAGAAATTGAATGTTTTGAACTCTCAGTTTAAATGCAGGGGGATTTTTAAACACATGTTTCTATCTAGGTACACAGACCAAGAGTTTAGTGCTGCTATTTGGGAAGCTGCTGCAAACATTAGGTGCTTCAGTGCTATCCATCAGCAGTAGCCTGCCAGAAAACATCAGCACATTCTTTAAATGTGAGGGGACTTTTTGCAAGGGCCTGTAGTGACAGGACAAGGGGTAATGGATTTAAATTGAAAGTGGGGAGGTTTAGATTAGATATCAGGAAGAAGTTCTTCCCGGAGAGGGTGGTGAGGCACTGGAACAGGTTGCCCAGAGAAGCTGTGGATGCCCCATCCCTGGATGTCTTCAAGGCCAGGCTGGATGAGGCTTTGAGCAACCTGGTCTAGTGGAAGGTATCCCTGCCCATGGCAGAGGGGTTGGGACTAGGTGATCTTTAAGGTCCCTTCCAACCCAAACCATTCTATGATTCTATGATTCATAGTTACCTTTTATATCTATTCTGTCTGTCAAGTAAATTAAAGTTAAGATGTAGGGAGAAAGTTCTTAAAGTTTTTGTAAGCTTGTGATTGCTTACTGCAGAAGTACAACTGTCACTGAGTGTGTATAGAAAGGTGCATAGAAAATGGCTGTATGCTTCCTTCTCTCACGTGAGAATTATCACTGGTATATGTAGGCAATTAGTGTCTCTTATCACTTACGGCTTTAATTAGTTTTGCGGCTTTAAATTCAAAAAGGATGCTTTGAATAATAACACTTATTTATTGCTGTGTTTCAAAGAAACAGAATTATTGAACGACAGCATTCACAGTCAAATGTGCCATGATTAGACACAACAGATTCAGTAAATCTTAATATTCCAGCTCCCCCAAATAACAAATTTGTAGGCCTGCCAGTTGGGCTATAGTAGTTTCCTGGAACAGAACAAGGTGCATGGGAAAGGGCTGGCTGCTTTATTTTACTTTTTTTTTTTTTTCTAGGGAGCAGGGACAAACTTCTAACCTCGCTGGGCTGCTCTTTCAACCTAATGATGTTACAGCATTTGAGTCCTTCAAATCCAAGCTATGCTTGGATCTAGTTCAGAGAAAAGCAGTTATGTTGTACGCATTTGTCTGGTCCGTAGCCTGACATATGGGATGTGTTAAACTGAGGTCTGAGTGCAATGATGATATCACCAGCACAGTGCAATAATATCAATGTCAGAAGCGTGGACTAGCGAGTGGCTGAATTTTGGAGCTGAACACTGCCTCATGTCCGTGTGTTTTTTTAACCCCTTTTTAAAAAAGAAGTGACATTTTGTTCATGTAGATTTATATTGCCCTTGTACTCAGTGGTGCTTCTGCTCAGCTCTGGTGCTGTCAGTCACTGTGGCGACTGACTTTATCTGTCACTCATGCTTTATTCACAAGGTATTTTTCACTCACTTCTGTCATCAAGCTTCTTGCCTTTTGTGCTTTGTTACCTCGTGGACGAGTCTTCCATTCATACTGCATTATTCCTGACCTCTGCTTGAACTTTCTTCCTCTCCTTCCACATATATTATTCGACTTTTCCACTGTGACAGGGAGTAAGAAAGAAAAGACATATTGCAGACTCAGAAAGAATTATAGTCTTAACTTCCTTTAGCAGAAGTGTGTGTTTTGGCTTTTGAAAATGAGAACAGAGTTTCATACCAAGGGGAGGCAAAATATCAAATGTGTTTCTGCAAAACGTATCTTAACCATGCAAATTGAAGTGGTTCTTCTAAGGCATTGAGTGCCTGTGTTTGCTGCTTCTCCCTGTGTCTCTCAAAGAGCACTCAAGGAGGAGTAGTATTAACTACAAGAGCCAGAGCCATTACTCGAGCCTAAAAACCATGGGTTTTGTGTCTAATGCTTGCAGTTTTTTGGGTCAAACTTCTGTTTTTTAACACTGCTCACTTATTCACTGAATGCCTGTGTGAAAGAGTAACAGCAGGCTGAAAATGCAGCCTCAGAGAGGTTGGGCAGTGTTTACAGAAGCTTGCAGACCCTGCTTTGTTCTGTGTACCCCCCATACTGCCAGAGCCCCTCCCAGTCCTCACTCTGCACCCTATTCCCCTCAGTAGGACATCTCGAGTCCCATTTTGCAGTCTCCAATAACTCTCTATCCCAGAAAGTTCTAGATGGATCTTTTTTCAGCCTTGCTGAAGGTTCAGCATCACTCTCAGCCAAACTCTGACATAGGTCTTGATAGTGCTGTAGCACTTGCACATTGGAATTGCAAGTGAACATGTCAGCTTTAGTGTCTGAGGCCTTGAGGGATTGATGGCAGGAAACTTCCTTCAGTGCTGGTGGTTGTTTGAAAGATTTCCCTGAAGCAAAGGTGATGGTATGACTGTTGGCAATACTGAAGCAGGTTTTGTACAAAAATCTTGTCCTAATCCATTGCTGGTAGCCTCTAGTTGTATGCTGGTATCTTTGGAGATGAAACTCTGAGCTTATGCCTTCATTTGTGACATGTGGAAACAAGCAGACCAAGCCCCTTCCTCCTCAGTTATCTTTCTGGCAGTGGCAAGTTTCTTCTGCCAAAAAATGTTGTGAAGATTGTAAATTTGTTACAGAAAGTCCATTAATCTTTTACTTTCTCCCCATCAGACTCCTCCACCAATTGTAGGTGGATGCACGGAGGACTGTTGCTGGTATAAAATATATAAGCTCTTTTTCTGGCTTTAAGATGTTTGCAATTTTGACATTTTCTCTAACCTAAAACTCACAGGCTCTGTTATGGTTTGTTATGGAATGCAGCACTTGAAGTAGAATAATGCTATCTATAGCACTAGGAAACATTACACAAAAATTAGGTAACTGGTCTCCTCCCTGCTGTCTTGCTCCTGGTAAGTATTGTATAATTCAGAGGAAAGTGATACCTTCTCTCTCACTACTGTTTTCTTGATAACCAAGTAAAAGGGAAATATGTGTAACCTGATCACAGTATTGAAATGTGTAGTGGGCAAACACTGAGTGTTGGAAGCTTTTTTTACATGGAATTATATGCTGTCATCCTCCTTTAAGAAATGATTTTGAGAAAATTGCCTATTAAAATTACGCTTGGGTAGTTGAAATGTTCAAAATTGTTCTCAAACCCTGTAGAAATTCATGACCATGTATGGTTGTACGGAATGGTTATTGAAAAAGACATTTGCTAGAACTGGTAACGGAAACTGGCTAATCTCAGTGGGGTGTGGGTGTGTAAATTATTTGCTCCACACTGTGTCTTTTAGACTAACTTTATAAACTAGGGTGATGTGGTGTTTGTATTCCTATCAGGTTTTAAGATTTCTGTACAGCATGCTTTTCTGTTTAATATCTCACTGTTGTTTATTCCATTTTAGGGAACTTTCTACAATTCTATTAAGTACAACAAGGAGAAAACATAAGCAAATAGTGGGTGTACAGAAGTAACAAAACCTAAATGTTTTATGCAGAAAAGATTCAACAAGTATCTCCTATCTACGAAGAATGAATCAAATTTTCACATTCTGTGACATTGCAGTACAATCTTGGATCAAACCACACATGGTTTTTTAACAAAAACGAGTTGAATGGTACTATATGCACTGATCTGATGCTGTGGAAATAAAATGGAATGCCGTTATTGTTTTCTTTATTCTTTGGGTTTTGCTTTACTGAGTGGATTTACTAAAAACAACAAAAGGTTTTATTCACAATGCCATCACTACAGGGTCAGTAGTGATGTCCTGTAAGGCAAGTCAGATGGCTTGCCTTATAGGCAAGCAGAACTTGTTGATATGAGATGAGTAAGTCTTAAAGTAGTAACTGGGCTTCACAGTAAGCCTAACATTTTAGGAGAGAGGGGAAATACAGCCACACAAATCTTATTATCATCATTGAGCTATATGATTAAACTGCTGGGATCATACTGAAAAGGTACATCTGTGCTACAGTACAGCTGTTTGGATGTGAATCAGGGGTCCAGTTCTATCATTCTTATTGGTGTTGAGTAGCATTTTACTTTGCCAATAGTTCTTCTGAAGCTTAGGACTAATCACAGCCAGTGTGAGAATGGCACAATTGAACTGCGTGTTAATGGAAGACAAATGCAGCAAGTTACTCAGGCTGATGAACAGGAAGTTGATTTGGCAAAGATATTTAAAACGTGAATTTTGCCATGACCAGTAAGTTCCTATTAAATCACAGAACAGATTCCAGTCCCGCTGAAATCAAGGGAAGTTTTCCCGTTGACTTCAGCGATACAAAGATTTGGACCTCCTTTGGATTCATCTTCCAATTTAAGATCATTTTTCTGATGCTTACTAAATGCTCCCCAGTGTTCATACATTAAAATGTGTGGCCAATTCAAATAGCGTTGTCTTGTACTGTAAAAACTAAAATAAAATATTTGTTTTGGCATCGTTGTAAGTGGAATTTTTGTCATGTGTTTAGAACTTATTATACACTGCTAGCTGCACGTAGGGAATGTTCCCTGCTCTTCTAAAAACATTTTTAGTACACGTTTAAGACATTAACTGTAACTTTATGGATTGAGTTTCCTGCTCAGTGGATTTACACTACAATACGAATCTAACTCTTAATTATTACCAATTGTTTGAAGTCCTTCTGCACATCAGATTGGTTTTGCCTGTGAGACTATCATTTTGTCTTTAATGAAAAAATTGTCATTAATAATATGATGTTAATGTTTTATGTTGCTGTGTGGTTTATTCCCTCTCTGTAACAGGAAAGCTGCTTGTGAGCTAATGCAAGCACCTTTTTGATTATTTCTCAACAAATTACTTTTATTTGCTGAGCATCTCTGCTTAAGAGCAGTTTATTTCTAACAATGCACTTGGAGATTCCTGTTAGTACCACCTTAGGTGCTGGTATCCTTTGTCAACTAATTTCTGTAGTGTATCCTAAAAAAAATGATAATAAAAGTTGGGCTGCAGCTTATTTCATTAATCTGCATTTCTTTTTTTTACTGTGTTTAGGGACATGATTTTCATCCCTTAATGGTTTGTGATGCATGATAAGTTTTCTACTATATGCTTTGCTTTGACTTTACTGCTTCCACACTTATTCTATAATCAATCTGGTGGGGACTTTGCTGTTTTAATACTTCAAACATAAGCTCTTGTCTGGTATACCTGCATAACAACACTCATTTGTGTTCCCCTCCTACACTGTCAATCCACAAAGCGTCCTTACTTTTAGAGACACACAGCTGCTTCTGGCACATGGCAATTCTGTCTGAGGTTATGGAAACATCTTCCTTTCTCGTACTTCCCTTCCTGCCATTTTCTCTAACTGAATGTGGCACTTTGTTCAGGCTTTTCAGTTTGTTAAGAATCTGTACCCCTAAAAACCTTGTTGGCTTATCTTGCAATTTGTGTCTAATCTCTACTCCCATTTCCTCTTATTTCCCCATTGGTTAGCTAAACCTGAGAGACTATTAATATGCACCTCTGCTAATTCTCTTTTCTGTTGCTTTTTTTAATGCTCTTTTTTTTTTGTGCACTTTTCCATATATCTGTAAGGCTAAATATTCATGTGGTGCAAGTTCTCGTAGAGAATGTGAATTTGAATCTGAGCTCTTTGCCTTTTACCTTTGCTGTACTGAGTGCCTCCTACTTAGGTTCAATACAGCACGTTCCATTCACCTTCAGTTTTCACGCAGACTCCCAGGGTGAGATTCACTTCTGACTTTAGAAGTCCACAGTGGCAGCTAAAGAAGTTTTTCTACAGAGCTGTTAAGATGTATAGAAAGATCTGCTTTTCTCTGTTGCCTGTAAATGGGGTCTTGGTAACTGTTTTGGATGTCTGCATCTCTTGGTAGCTCTCTATGCATTGGCTGCACCTAGGGATAAATAACATGGAGTGTATACGGTGTATGTGAATTCTTGAGAATGCAAATGAACTGCTGGTTTGACCGTTTTATATGACAGTTAATTTTTTTTTACTTTCTGAAGTATTGTATTTTTAGAAGCAGCAATTCTTTTTCATGGATCTCCCAACACTAATTTTGAACACCTTAATGAAACAACTGAAGTAGATAACGGCCAAACTGTTCAATTACTGAATTTGGAACAAATATGTTTAGTGATTTTGCTTATTTCTTACTTTGCCCATGGAAGAAAACTTCAAGTGTTAAGCTTAGTGGGAAGAGGAAGGTATGCATTTATTGGATTACAATTACTGTTGAATTCACAATATTGTTTTCATTTTAATGATTTACAGGAAGCCTGTTTACCTGTAAAACTCCAGCAATAGCAGATATTGTGATACTGGTAGATGGTTCTTGGAGTATTGGCAGATTCAATTTCAGACTTGTTCGACTCTTCCTGGAAAATCTGGTTTCTGCTTTCAATGTGGGATCTGAGAAAACAAGAGTAGGTATGGTGCCATGTTTTTTCTTCATATTTCTGTGGCAATGTAAAAACGTCATGATTTCAGGATAATTAACAGCTTAATGCTACATATTTGTGTGGAGTTTTTCCTCATCTGCAAGTAGCACTTCTCTCATAAAAGTAATGCTGCTGGTATGTTTGTTGTATTTATTCCTCACAGTTTCCTGTGATACTCAGCTTAAGTAATCTCTAGTGCAATGCCAGTGGAAAGGAAAAAACAGTAGAAACAGTCTTACTGACTTCAGTCAGCATTTGATCAAACCCTTGCAGTTTTGTTTTCAGAGGAAGAATGCGCCAATGGATGGCCTTTGTCATGGTTTAAACTGGTTCAAATGTTGTATTTCTGTTCTGCTGCTTATATTTTAGTCTGATTAAAAGTGTATTAAATGAAATAGTTCTTTTTCAAAAAACAATTTCTTGGAATCTGAAAAAAGTTGAGGACTCACTTACTTTCCTTAGCACCTTAGTATGGTAGCAAAGCTACTTGTGGTAAGCTTGATTTTGTAAGCTCTTGGATACCAAGTACGTAAAGGGTGAATGCTTGACAAAAATGCATTATTGCCTAATGGATTACCTTCATTTCTGGTTCCATAGGTCTGGCACAGTACAGTGGTGATCCTCGAATTGAATGGCATTTGAATGCCTATGGCACAAAAGATGCTGTTCTGGATGCAGTCCGTAACCTGCCATATAAGGGAGGGAATACATTAACAGGTACAGTGTATGTTTTACCTTTTGCCTTTTCTTAAAAAACATATTCTGGTGCACAGAGTAAGAGGCATTAGCGCTTATTACGAAGGGTAAAAAGGATAGGGGTTTGCAGCTTGCCAATGGCTTTATCCAATCTCAGTGAAGTCTTTTCTAAAGCGCTTCTCTGAGAATCTTTCTGGTCAGGACAGGGTCTCATAAACCAGTGCACATGAACTCACTGCGCTGGAAGTAAAATCTTTTACCTGCTAGGGAGAAAATGCAAAATCCATTCATAATGTTCATGCACAGAGCTTTATTCTGGGGAAGGAAAGAATGTTGTTTTAATATCTGACAACTGGCAATAGTAACTTTTCAAATGATTGCCTGGGGCTTTTAGATTTCCATTGACCTTTTAGTAGTTAGAGCACTGAAGTCCCAGAAGACACTTAGTGATGGATAAATGGGGGATGCCTGTCAACCTGTGAAAAGTACAGTCTCTGAATACAACTCCAGTATCATCAAAGCAGCAGTTAGTAATACTGACTGTCTCGCCAGGAGAATGATGTATCTGAAGACCCAGACATGGCTTTAAGTAAATTGCTCTCTTCCTTTTTTTTTTTTTTTCCCTTTTGTGGGGAGGAGAGGGCAGAAAGCATGTGAAAGATCCTCTTTCTTTTCTGCAACAGCCTTTAATTTGGTAGAAGGGGTGATTGCAGTGGGACAAGGACAGAACAACTCTGTTATGATTCTAGGAATGAGATTGCCATGAGGTAGCAACTAGTGAATTATCATGATTATTTATATCGATGTTAGAAGAAGGTGAGTTAGGAACCTTTTCATGTGGGAGACTTAAGACAGTATGCAGATGGGATCTCATTGTGACATGTAAGTTTGTCCTGAGGATTTCTTGTTCCTTCCATCTAAATAATTAGCTGTTATTAAAATCAAATTGTCCTTAAATTTTATTTAAGCTTTCTGCAGCTTCCAAATTGAAAAGAACAAACAAACAAAGAAAGTAAGGCTGTATGTAGTGTGGGGATTTAGGAAGCTCTCTGGAGCATGTGTTTTCAAATAAGCAGTGTAGGTACGAGGAGAGGGCACTTCCTATTCTAACTTTGTAGAATAAGAAAGAAATGATGTGTTCATAGGAAAGTCACTTTACATATCCATAGCCAGTTTAAAATACATTGATTGACCAAAAGGCTGCTGTAGCTGAATGTCACCTTGTCTGTAATTTAGGTTGCTTGTTGGAATTTAATCTTTCAAGAAATAAGCTCTTCTTTTATAGTTATTTTTCATTAAAGGGTTTCTCAGGATTTTTAAATTGAGTGGAAAGACAAATACTGTGATATTAGTAAAATTAATGGGTATTTTTCCCTTTTAAAGTCTTTTAAAATGCTTCCTTTTTTAGGTCTTGCCTTAACTTACATTTTGGAAAACAGCTTTAGGCCTGAAGCAGGTGCGAGACCTGGAGTATCTAAAATCGGTATACTGATCACTGATGGGAAGTCCCAAGATGATGTTATCCCTCCTGCTAAAAACCTACGAGATGCTGGCATCGAGCTGTTTGCTATTGGTGTGTATTCTGGCACATCCATATACTGGGTCCCATTATGCTCTGGAGTATTTGTATCTGTTGCCCTCTTTATTAAGGACGTGTTCTTTTCTGTCTGTATCCCCTAAGTATCATCATTGATTTAAAACTTCTTTAAGGTGTTCTCCAATTCATTGCTGCTGTTACTGGAATTTAGCTGCCGCGTTATCAGGAGACAGCTGAAAAAGCGCCAACTACGCTGGCAGAAATTGGTGTCTTGAAGACAGAGCTCTTAATGGCAGAACAGTCTGTAGTTGGTCATTAAAACAAATAGAAAGAATTGGATTTTAGTAATTTTTTAGTTATTATCAATCCCTGTGCGTGCAAGATTTATTTTCCTTTGTATTTTTTTGTCCAATGAAAGGTGTGAAGAATGCAGATATAAATGAACTCAAAGAGATTGCCTCGGAACCTGACAGCACACACGTCTACAATGTTGCTGACTTTAACTTCATGCATACCATTGTTGAAGGTCTTACCAGAACAGTGTGCTCACGAGTAGAGGAACAGGAGAAAGAAATCAAAGGTGAATAAGAAACAAGATCTAATGTAACTTAATATCAACTTAGAGCTACAAATTCCGTGCCAAATACCTGCAGTTCTAAGCTGGCTCCTGGCACTTGACTCTTGCTGTATATTCTTTTGCTCACAAGAAAGTACATTGTCAGGGAAATTACCTTCCTAGGTGTGTTTTATTCTGGCTTTGATATCTTTGATCTTTTGCTCTCTGTCTTTGATAATGATAAATATTATGGTATTTGGTGGTATCAAAAAATGCAAAAATATACATTCATGATGCTGCTGTAACTATTTCCTAGTGGTGGGTAAGGAAATTTTTTTTTATAATACACAGGTTTGGGGATGAATTACTTTAACAGCTGCACATGGAATTGCTAGGTTTGTGCTGTGCTTTTCATCTCCTAACTTACTGTTTTTATTGTCTCATAACTTTTCCAAGTTTTCAACTAGTAAGATTGCTTTGTCCCTTCCTGATGATGGATTTTTTCTTCTTCTTTCTTACTTAATACACAAAAAATTATATTTCAGAGCATAAGAAAAGATGGTGAAGACAATTGTTCTTAAATTTAAAAAAGACTTCTCTGACTACAATATTTTTTGCTTTTCTGAACAAAAGAAATGGCCATGAAAAAAAGGTACAGTTTGCCAGAGAAACAGTCCTACTTGAGAAAATTATTTCAGAAAGGCTTCAGTGGATTTTGTTTGTATTGCTTGGTTTGTGATTCTGTAATATCACAGAAATGCTGAGTGATTTTTTTTTTTTATAGATTGTCTTGGGTTGGAAGGGACCTTAAAGACCATCTAGTTCCAACCCCCCTGCCATGGGCAGGGACACCTTCCACTAGACCAGGTTGCTCAAAGCCTCATCCAGCCTGGCCTTGAACACTTCCAGGGATGGGGCATCCACAGCTTCTCTGGGCAACCTGTTCCAGTGCCTCACCACCCTCTCCGGGAAGAACTTCTTCCTGATATCTAATCTAAACCTCCCTGCTTTCAATTTAAACCTGTTAACCCCTTGTCCTGTCAATAACCCTGTAATATATATCAGTAAGAAAGGCTGTCTGTCACACGTATTTCTACCTGTGCAATGAGAAAGTGTGTATTGGTAAGGCTCCATTCCATTTTTTTTCCTCTTTTATTCACCTGGAAACTGTAACAAATACAGAATATTAGCTCTGTCTTGTAGAGGGAGTAAGCAGTCAATCAGGAAATTGAGAGAGGGAGGATGGAAAAACGATACAGAGATGAGACATCTTTGTGGAAAGGAATGATTACCAGAGACGATGACCATTCACTACATCTCTTCAATCTGCTGACAGGCAGCATATCAATTTCCAACCTGCAGAAGAGCACAGGAGAGAACAGCTGTATATGTACTTGGATGTTTTTCATGACTGGGAGAAAGGCAACCTGAAAAAAAAAACAGAAAGAAAGGGCTTGAAAGAGTGATGGGAGGAAGGTCAGGAAGGTTTAGTTTTGTATTTTTGTCTCTTTTGTATAAAGGTTTATGGAAGACCAGGGAGGCTTAGTCCCAGTGAAAACTCCACGTGCAATACTCATTCTTAGTTTGTTGTTTCCATTGTAAATGACCTAAATAAATGTGCAGTACCAATTATTTGATTATCTGATGAGGAGCGATTTTTCCAGTTTCATACAACAAACAGTACAATGTAGCAAATAATTACTTTGCAGAGGGAAATAAAAAATGTGTGTTGTCTCTAACCTAGGAACAGTTGTTGCTTCACTTGGGGCTCCTTCGGATTTGGTCACATCTGAGGTAACAGCTAGAGGATTCCGGGTTAGCTGGAGCCATGCACCAGGCAAAGTGGAAAAATACCGGGTTGTGTACTATCCCACTCGAGGAGGACAGCCAGAAGAGGTAATAAGAGGAAAAGCTTCCCAGGAAATTTTGGTACAACCACAAGAAGTGACCAGACAGAAAATCCATGGTCGTATTTAAATCTACCCTTAAATTCCCTCTCTGAGCTCTGAGGCCTGCTACAGAAAGGAGATAAGGTCCCATGGGATGGTGGTGAAGGTTAGGTAGTAGCCAGGCTGCTTTTCTGTCATGTCATTGAAAGCAAATATGTTATAACAAGGAGCACTCTTGAGGGGTGGGGTGAACTCTGCATTTTTGCTTACACATGCAGTTACTTGAACCAGTTCTGTACACTTCCCTTGTACCATTCTGTTCTCAAGAGCAGAAGAGGTCGGAGCGGATGGGAAACCAGATTTTCTGTTCTAAGAAAAAATAATTAATAAAAGGAGGATTATACGGGTGTATATTTTAGGTTGTCTACAACTGGTTATTGAAAATTTGGTGTTTATTTGAATAGGACTTAGGCATTTTGGAGGTGTGAAAAATGCAGTAGAACAAGCTTCTGGCTTCAGCTGTCAACTTAGAAAATTGAATGCAAATCCAGAAGAGCAAAAGGATTTAACTAACTAAAGATAGTTCTTTTTTTTTTTTTGTACTGGAAACTTGTTTAGCATGGGTATGTATTAATGTCAGTTTGAAGCATTTTGTGTGTACATATGCAGTACTAAAGGAATATTTATGATGATATCAAAATGTGCCCAATACACACTCTTAAAGTGTATTCTGTACACTTTATTTATCTAAGCAATTCCCTTGTTCTAAAGGGCTACTTATGTTGGCTAAGCATTTTGATTCTGTGTATGGTTGCTGTCCTATTTTCAGACACCTTACTGTACGTAAAGGTAGCAAAAGAAAATTTGATCTGTAAATTGAACCTTAGTACATTGAACCTTAGTTGTCAGTGCAAACACTGACTGACAGAGCGGGATTGATTGATTTGATGGTAATCGAGTTGCTTTGCTTTATGCCTATTTAATTGTATTTTCTTCTGAACAGGTTGTGGTAGATGGAAGCCTATCAACAGCAGTTCTGAAAAACTTGATGTCTTTAACTGAATACCAGATAGCTGTATTTGCTATATACTCAAATGCTGCTAGTGAGGGCCTTCGTGGAACTGAAACTACACGTAAGTATCCTTATCATGTTTGTTACAGGTTTGACTGTCTGCATTTGATCACACTGTGTAAGCATTAGTCTTTGTGAAAAGACATCCAGAAAGGAGTCTTTCTGAGTGTTGCTTTTTGTAATGCATTTGCTTTAAATTAGCTTGTTTGAATTGATTATGGGCCAAGTTCCTAAGTCCAAATCCTGTGTGGGTATTTAAATACTGAGAAAGGTTTACTCTCTGGGGTGAACTTTGAAGTTGGTTGTATTGAGCCCTAAACTAGAACATTCTTACACTTTGGGTGTGGAGCCAAGCTTTATAAATAAGGTTTGTGGCTGAAGATGATCTCATGAGTAGAGGATTAGGTGGGACCAGAAATACCTGCACGTGATTCCCACTAGTGCCAAAGATTTCAAGGTGACTTCTATAAGTTCCTTTCTCAATGATTCAGTGGATTTTTTTGTCTGTAAAATGATGGCTTGGGATATTGTTTGAATGAATACATTTACAGTTTTGGGTTCTATAATGAAAACTATGCTACTACCTGAGATAACGTGTTATTATTAATCATATGAGTTTTATGTATTTGTATAAAAAATACACTTGCTTTTTAGTAAATATGACAAATATTAGGAATGGAAGTAAAGAGTAACTTTTCAGTTCAAACTAGGAGGCCGGAAGTCAATATGCGACACATCAATAGCTGGTATCTACTGGAAGAACAACTCAGCAGGGCTCAAGCAGTCTAAATTTCCACAGTGCTTTGACACCTTCCTGACACAAGTGATCGAAGAGCCAGCAAGAGAAGGTGCTGTGCTGTAGCTGATACTTAAAACCAAGGAAAAACTGATAGGGGGTTTTAAAGTCACAGGTAGCCTTGGCTGCAGTGACAATGAGATGGTGGAATTCAGGATTCTAGTAAGAGGGAGGAGAGCAAAAAGCAGAATTACAACTCTGGATTTCAGGGTAGCAGTCTTCAGTCTCTTCAGAGACGTGCTTGGAAGAATCCCAGGGAATATGGCCCTGGAGAGAAGAGGGGTCCAGAAGAGCAGCTTGATACCTTGTAGGATCACATCCTACAAGCTCAAGAATCACATCCTACAAGCTCAGGAAAGGTTCATACTGACAAGTAAGAAATCAGGGAAAAGTGACAGGAGGCTGGCCTGGATAAGCAAGGATCTAACAGAACTCAGATAGAAAAAAGAGGTGTGTAAGAGATGGAAGAAGAGGCAGATGACCCAGGGGAAGTATAGAGTTACTGGCTGATCTTGAAGGGGTAAGTTTAGGAAGGCCAAGACCAGCCTGGAGCTGAATCTGGCAAGGGATGTGAAGAGCAACAAAACCAGACCCTACAAGTACATAAACAGTAAAAAGAAGACTGAGGAAAACATGGGCCCACTCCTGAATGGGATAGGAGATCGGGTGACAAATGAAGTGGAAAATACTGAGGTACTCAATACCCTCTTTGACTCAGTCTTTACCACTCAAAATGGCCTTCAGAAATCCCAGGCTGCTGAGATCAGTGGGAAAGTCTGGAGAAAGGGAGACTTAGTTATTTGAGGAGTACCAGTATAGGGAGCACTTAAGCAAACTGGACACACATGAGTCCGTGGAACTGGATGGGCTGCACCCGTGAGTGCTGAGGGAACTGGCTTATGTCACTGTGAGGACAGTCTCAATTATCCTTGGTAGGTCATTGTGACCGTGAGAAGTTCCTGAAGACGGGAAGGAAGCAAATGTCAGTCCTCTGTGAAGCAGGCTCTGGGAAACTATAGGACGGTCATTGTCACCTCAGTCCCAGGAAGGTGTGGGGCAACTAATCCTTGAAACCCTTTCCAAACACATGAAGGACAAGGAAGTGATCAGAATTAGTCAGCATGGATATATGAATGTTTGACCTCATGCAGTTCAACAAAGGGAAGTGCAAGTCCTGCCCCTGGGGACATATAGCCCCATGCGTTGGTACGTGCTGGGAGGTGACCAATGCTGGGAAGACAGCTCTGCAGAGAAGGTCCTGGGGGTCCTGGTAAACAACAAGCTGACTGTGAACCAGCAATGCAGCCTTGTCACAAAGAAGGTCAAAAGCCTCCTGGATTGCATTAGAGAAGTATTGCAAGCAAGTTGGGGGAAGTGACTCTTGCCCTCTCTCTGCTCAGCACAGATGAGGCCAATCCTGGATGCTTGGTTCTGTGCTGGGCTTCTCAAATGAGAGAGATGTGAATTTATTGGAGTGAGTCCAGTGAAAGGTCACACAGATGATTAAGGGCTTGGAGCATCTTTCATAAGAGGAGAGGCTGAGAGAGTTGAGGCTGTTGCCTGGAGATGGCTCAGGGGGATCTTATCAATGTGTAAGAATCTTTGATAGGAGGGAATGAAGAAGAGGGAGCCAGACTCTTCTCAATGGTGCCCACTGACAGGACAAGGGTCAATGGGCACAAATTAAAAAAAAAACGTGTAACTAAACCTGAACAGAAGAAGACGCAATTTTATTGTGATGGTGGTCAAACACTGGAGTAGGTTGTCCAGAGAGTTGTGGAGTCTGCATCCTGGAGATACTTAAAACTGAACTGGAGCTGGTTCTGAGCAACATGCTCTAGCTGACCCTAACTGAACAGGGAAGTTAGAGTAGATCTGAAGCGATGCCTTTCATCCTCAATGGTTCTTTTATTCTGTGTCAGTGAGAATTTTCCCAATCTGAAAAGAAAATAAAGTAGGATCATATAAAATTATTAGAGACTTCTGTCTTAGTCTCAGTCTCCCAAAATGTCATATCCAGCTATGTTATACCCCATAACAAGGTGTTAGGACCTGTTTTATTTATTGATGCAGAGAGAACAGAGTCACACACACTGAGCCAAGAGGATCATTTCGTATTGCACCTGGTATTCCTTTGAAGTCACCTAGTCAAGTTCTGACGGAGCCCAGCCCTGCTGGTTTTCTGAGATCTGATCAGATCACAGCCCACGGTCATGCAGCATCAAGTATTTTATACAATTGACTTTGATAGTGTGTTGGAAGGAATACTCTGACATGTGCAAGTATTAATCACTCCATATGATAAAATACCTGCAGTTTGAAAGTACTTTTTACTGTCCTAATGGAGAATTGTGGAAAATTGTAGTTTGCATTCCCACCTTTGTGTGAGATACTGACAGATTAAAATAGCCACCAAGCCCATCTGTCATACAGAACATTGAAAATAGTTTACAGGTATGTAAAATGTAAATAGACGCATTCAATATGCATAGCATACAGATAATTAGAGAGGTTTGTGATTTCATAATCACTTATAACTTGAAATAAATATGAAATACATATACATTTAAATTTGCTGCAAATATATTTTTACCTCTTTTAGTTTATTCCAGTCGGCTTTTAGCAGGTTTAATTTATCCCTGTGACTTTATTAGAGTACTCATAACAGCCCAAGACGCAAATCAGCATTTTCTGCTGGATACTTATATTTGAGATTCTGAGATCTTCAACTGAAAATTCCAGTAGAAAACACCACTTGTTTAGTTTTCAGTCACCTCTTTGTTAATTATTATTTATGTTGCCAGAGTATCTAGAAGTTCCTGTTGAGAATTAAAATATGAGTCATAAGTTAGAGGATACTTTGTTGTAGGTTTTTAGAATCAAAATAAGGAAAAGGACACATGATGGGTATTCTCTCTGTGATCCTGGGGCAGCTTGAAAAGGAATGAGACAGTGTGGTGGAAAGTGCCTTCAGAATATCCCAACATGTAGTTTCTTTCTGTAGGTGTCAGAGGTCTGAGTGGAGCTATGAGGGAGGAGAGTGAAGTATGTTTGAAATATGTATGGGTGGTTTCTCCATATAATGATGGAAAGCGTGGGAGAAAGCATGAAGCTCTTACCTAGAAATTCAGCATGTGTATGCTGAAGGTAGGCGTCATGGGAATAGAAGTCAACACATCAACAAGGGTTTAAAGAAAGGGTTTAAAGAGAATGAAGGTAGGCCGAGAAAAAGGTTTTGAAGTGCAGGTAGATGGGTAACCTGGGAATTGAAACCTGAGAGTTGAAGTTTTGCCGACACTTACAGGCTGAACAAGAGAGTGAGTTATCAGTCTCCGTGAACAAGAAAGGACGAGGTTGACATGTTTTGTACACGGGAAGTTGAGAGCTCTGTTAGAGCTTGTTGAATATAATGTAACAGATGTACAACTTGGAGATGTCAGCTGGACAGGCTGCAATTTTTGTTTGGACAAGGAGATTATAGAAGCTCTGTGAATTATTAGCATTGTAATTAGAATTGGATGCTGAATCTGTGTTTGCAGATCAGATTCTGCAGAAACACGCAAAGCAAGACCTTTGCAGAGGCTTAATATCCGCCCTGTTACAGTCTGAGTTCATAATAGTAAAGGATTGATACAAATTACCAATTGTCTTCTGTTCCTTTCAGCTTCTCTGAGTCATTTTAGGTACTATTCTCTGTGTAGAAGTTCTGAAGAAGCAGCCAAAGTTCCCTTACGTCTCTGCAATGACCAGATATTTTGGCGGGATCCATCAGGGATGTAACAGCAGTGGCCTTGAGATGTTATTCTGTGAGGCAGAAAATGAGGGTAATCAGAGAAGTGTGAAGTGCTACATTAAAGAGTTACAGAAATACAAAGAGAAATTTGGGAACCCAGATTAGTTCTGTGTTCTGGTGTCAGTGCCATAAATTCATAAGTAAACCTCCTTATAACGTTTGGATTTTACTCAGCCTGCTTAGTGGGTGAGATCTCAACAGAGTGATTTGGGCTTAAAGAGCAGAAATCCTTCCACTTGAACTTTTCAAAGCCATTTAGGACAAAGAGCTGAAATGCTTTGTTAGGGGTAACTCTGCCCTGGCATTAGCATTGGTTAGGTCCTCATTCCTCTAATGCTGCGATCTTTTATGTACTAATCAGGTCTTTATAATTGTGGCATACAGACAGAACTTCCGTGCCTGGAGATAGATATATTCCTTTGTGCTTCTTGGGGTAAAATAAACTGTTTGAAAAACAGCTGGTAGTTCAAGAGAGACATCTGAAGTGTTTGGCTCTTTTTTCCACTGTAGTTGCTTTGCCAATGGCATCAGATCTGCAATTGTACGATGTGTCACAAAGCAGCATGAGAGCCAAGTGGAATGGAGTAGCGGGTGCCACAGGTTACATGATCCTATACGCTCCCCTCACGGAAGGATTGGCAGCAGATGAGAAGGAGGTGATGTATTGTGCTTTCATTTGAATAGCTATTATTGAAAAAATAAATCCTTTAAAGAATAAACTAGTACACGGCCTTTAACCTCCAATTTGATCAGCAAATATTTTGTCTTTTTCTTCCATGAATGCCTTAAACACTGTATGTTTAACTGACTATGAACAAAGTGCAAGTACCCAGTTTATTATTTTTATACGTCATTGCCATAAAAAATGCACCGATTTCAGCTGAATTAAAGTGACTCTTCTGAAATTATATATGAGGTGATATTGTACCATCATATAAAACTAACACTCAAAGGAAGAAAAATCTCAAAGATATTTTCGAAGTGTGTTATCAGAAGAATATGAAGTTTAGCCTTTGTTCTCATCAGGACCTTTAAAAGTAAATAAAATTTGTAGGTGTGACCTTTATAGTTTTCTTTTAGTTCTGTTCAAACTTTATTTTTAAATTTAAAAGTAATGCCTTCCATCAAAAGTGATTTTTATAAGATAATTTTAGAAGAAGGAGAAGGTGGGACAAGGTAAAATTTGATCTTCTGTCGCTGAAATAATAAAACTAGTAGACTTTTCTGAAGTTGCTAGCATAGTTCCAATGGAACTTTTGGTCTACAATTTAAAAGTTTTTATGCTCAAGTTTCTATATGTATAATTAAGATTTTATACAACATTTTTGTTCAGGCAAGAACACTAAAAAGCATGCAGGGGCATGCGAACTTGCGGAGAGTGTAGGAAGCTACTGAAAGCTCGCATAGACTTGTGCTCTCTGCTGAATGAGTGGCTGTGAGCATGTAATTCTATTAGAAATGGGGCCTCCCTGAAAAATCGCTGATTCAGGAGAACTGAAGAAAGCCTTTTTTTCAGTAAATCAGTCAGTCCATGTTAATGTGGCTCTCAGTGAAGAGGTGGAGGAAGAAAATGATACACACCTTAAATAGCAACAAATCTGAGCTTTGATGTGCTTGGAAATTAATTCCTCCTGTAACGTTTAAGACTTAGGACCAAAGGTGAAATAAGGTGTAGCTGGGAATGAAAAGGCCTCAGTAGCTGCATGTTGTAGAGACGGGTCTTTTATCATTACTAATGTGACTTGTTAAAGTCCTCTTACCTGTACGTTGGCTTTTGGCTTTTTTGATGATTTTGTTCTTTCGATTAATGTGCAAAATCCCAAAATCTTGTGCCAAGTACTGCAGGCAAAGTATCAGACAAATGTTCAGCACAGCATTGGATCATATGTCTGATTTCCATTGTGTAAACAGTATTCTTTCCCATCATGAATTAATTCGGAAACAATTTGTCTTTTTTATTCACGGTGTTTTTAGATAAAAATTGGGGAGGAGTCAACAGATCTTGAACTGGATGGACTGTTGCCAAACACGGAATATACAGTCACAGTTTATGCCATGTTTGGAGAAGAAGCCAGCGATCCCCTTACAGGACAAGAAACTACATGTAGGTAGCACATATCTATATTCACTTCAGTGTTAATAAAACTTCAGAATAGTCTTTGCACGTATTAGAGCAGACATCTGATTTTAAAACCTGATTTGCATAGTCCATAGGGCAAGGTCTTCACTGTACTTAAGTTTCTCAGAGCAAACAATCTCTAGAGATTGAGAATGTGAGTTTCTACAAAACGGCTTTTTTTGAAACAGGTTTGTAAAATCTTCTCTCTTGGTGGTGGTTGTACTGTGGAAATCCATATTGATCTTGGTGTAACTACTGATGGTTTTCTGAACTTGCTGAAGGTGAACGAAGGTCACCACGTAGAGCTAAACTGAGACTGCTGTATTTAGGCTCCTGTAGCCAGAGAATCAGGTGTGTTGGGGAGCCTGCTCAGATGAAGAAGTTCATTCCTTTGGCTCAGTAGTAGTGCAGACAGAAAAAAAGCAAAGAGAAGATTTCTGCCCAGCCCCTGCTGCCTAACATCTGGTAAACGAAGGGTTGGAAAGTGCCTGTACACTCCTGATGGTGTGTTTTTAATAAGCAGCAAGAGTTTTGCCAGCTAAATTCTGTCCTCTGCTAACTGTACACAGCCCCGTATGTCAGCTCTCTAAATAGCCTCAGCATTTGGAAGACAAAGGAATTGAAAATAAGCAACTGTGCTGCTGGGCTATTTCTGGGACTTCATTCAGTGACATCTCTTGCTCCCAGCAGTGGAATGATTGCTTCCTCTTGTTTTGTGCTCCTGGCATGAGTAAGCCAGTGTGAGAGTGACATTTAATAGGTGAGAGAAGTTCAGGCATGTGAGTGCTATGAAGAATTGCTTGTAAGGTCAGCAACTAATGATGGAAGAAGGTCTAGGAATGCTGTTTGCACTGGCTCATCTCTGAGAGGACAGTTGTAGACAGATAAGTGCCAATAGTGACCTACTGCAACCTGGGCATGTTTGTGGACTTGAAATGAGTGTGGAAGATTCTTAACACTTGGAGAATCAAATCTTTGGCTCTTTGTCCCTCTGCCCCTTTCTGTCTCTTACTGCATCTCCTTCCCTGCCCTCCCTTCTCTTTGCTTTTGGTCAATATCTGACCAATATCTGGTTTTCATTAACCCTGACCAGTAGTTTATGTACTTTTTCTGACTGTGCCAGCCTGAATTCACTTCACGTCGTATGATCTTGGAGGCTGCACGGCTCTAAACCTGGCTAACACATTGGGTGGAAGATCACATGGAAATTCCAGATGCATTGGCACAAGCTAAGGATTCATGACCTCAGTGTTTGATCACAGAAGCTAGTAACATCTGTTACTCAGCCCATCATCACTTCTGTTACCAGACCAGAATAAAAACCCCCTAACTACCCTGCAACTTTCATTTATTTTTAGGGTGACTCAATGCAGCCAACTCTGACTGGTCTTTCACACTGTAATATGGAAGAAGATTGATTCTAACCTTCCATATGCAGCTATTCAAATAAACCCTCTTTTAACAGGCTTTGATTATCAGGCAATGGGGCAGTCTGGGAGGAAAGGAAACTTGGTGAGCACACCTCTCCCACATGGTCAGTGTTCAGTGGTAAAGTCTGCCCCATCCAGATTCAGATTTAAGCTACTTTTGCTTTCAGTGTGATTATTTCTGGCTTCCAATTAATGAATAGGCTACCTGGTATTTCCTTCCTGGTGCATATATCTGCCTGGAGAATGATCTGCCTAGTTTGCAGTAGCTTTAGATGTTAGTATTTGATATTCTGTATTTAGTAAATAATATTCTACATACTGTATCATCTCAGTCACTGTAGCAAAACCTCTCTCCTTGCCAAACAGAGGCATGATCAGCAAGCTTATTCTGGGATGTGGTTTCTTTTGGGGGCCAGGATTCATCCAAGACTCCCTGTAAATATCATGTAACTCTGGCAGCAGGACTGCCTGTCTGGTTGAGAGAGACGCTGTCAGGAGGTTGATTCCAAAAGGAAAGAGCTGAGACTGAAGCATTTTGTGGTATGGCTGGGATGGTGAAATGAAGTGCATTCCACGACTGAGAGAAAGTAAAAAGGAAAGCTAGCACGTGATACTCCCTTCACTGGACTCTGAGGAATATAGTGAATGCCAGAAAGTGTGGCAAAGCCATCTAATACAATTCCAATGTGTTCCTGTCTTCTCTTTCCTCATAGCCAAGCTGACTTGACTGTTCCTAAGCTGGTTAGGTGTTTGCTTGTGGGTTCTGAGTCGATGTATGGTCTGGCTAAAGATCTCACCTAGTATATGGGGGTTTTATCTTTTGCTTTTACCCATGTGCTCTTGTGTGAGGGAAACAGCTTCTAAAGGGCTGAGACTTACCTGTCCACATGGATCGGTGAGGAGTGTGAAGGCGGGATGGAGAGAGAAAGGTTTTACAGTTCAGAGAAAATTAGCAGATGTTGGGCTAATACAGAGCCTGCTGCTGAAAGTAATGGACCGCACAAATTGCTTTCTCTGGTGTGACAAAAAAGTGGATGCAATCGGAGATGCTCTTGCATGACCTTGCTTTCCTTCAGCCGTGACAGTCAAGGAATATATAATATCTAAATATGGCTTTAACCAGGGTTGCTGTTTGGAAACAGCTTCTTTCTGTAATAAAAGAGGAAAGGTTAAGCAGAGGTTAGAAAAACACCCATTTTTGGAGATCTTCTGAACATGGTTATGCTTTTTTGAACAAATTTACCCTTATACTGGGGACTTTTAGGATTCAGATGTTTTTTTGCCATGACTTATGGAAAACAAATGCATATAGGATAAAGATCTAGTTAAATTAATTCACAAAACCAAACACATTTATTGCATGTATTGTGTAGGCTATGTTATCTGCTATGAACAATAACTTTTTCAGTATTACCTGAGATGCACTTACCAAGACTGAAAGTTCTGTTTCAGCAAAGAGCTAAGCTAGTTTACCTGCCTGTAAGTACTTGTCTACTCCATTGATGTAGATCTTTTAATATAAATTTTGGTGACCTAAATTTTTGCATGACAAATGTGCTGTTTATTTTCAACACATGAAAAATGTCTTTAGCTTTTTTACAACTAAAACCTGGAATCGCTTTCATGGTTTTCTTTTTTTCCTGTTCAAGTGCCTCTAAGTCCACCAGCAAACTTGAAATTTTCTGATGTTGGACACAGCAGTGCTAAGCTAACATGGGATCCTGCTTCCAAAAATGTAAATGGCTATCGCATCATGTACGTTAAAACAGATGGAACAGAAACCAATGAGGTAAATTATTAGCATCTCTCTTCCCTTAACCAATCTCAGACCACCCCAAACTTCTGTAATTAAGGGTAACTTTTATAAACAAAAGCTTTCTTGCAAGCTGTAAGAAAAGATTTGCTAGATAATTCTGAAACAGCGCAAATAAGAGTTTGTTCAGTATCAGGTATGCACCTGGAGTGCATCATACATGTGGGGGACAGTACTCTGAAGTTCTTGCATACCAGAAAAATCATTGCTGGTGCATATAAACTGAAGGAAACTACTCAAATGAACCATGGTTTGTGGATGCAGGATCTTGACTAAATATATGGTATGGAAATAATATAACCATAATATATGGTTCTTGATCAGTCCAGATAATGAGATTTTTGGTATATCTTATGTCATGGACTCAAGCTCATTCAAAAAGGCTGCCCAAGGCTTTGCCACATTTTCTTAACATTTATTGCTCTAATTATATATTGAAATCTCTCTTCCTGGAAATGGGATTTGGCTTGAACAGAATGATAAGATGATACCAAGATGTTCTAACTCAGACTCGTGCATTTAGTAATTCACTTATGCAATTTTTAGTTACCCCTTGTTACTAAAGATGCTTTATAATAGCTTTTAGGAGCATGCATTCTGTGATAGAATGAAAAATGGGATGGAATGATCCTAATACAGAAATCTGAAAACACATAGAAAAAGATTAAAGAAGTAATGTCCATAAATGGGTCCAATTATTAAAACATTTTGGATCCCTTACAAAATAAGTTGTCATGGATAACTTAGTCCTCCAAAAAAGTCTTTAATAGCAGTTATGTGTAATTATATTTCCTCTGGGACATATCTGGCCTTCCATCCATGCAAGATGGAATATTTGTATGAAAAGTGAAGAAACTGCTCCTGAGTTTAGAGGAGAGTATACCTGTGCAATATTTTGTGACTTTTCTTTCTGCTAGGTCCCTTAAAATATAAATTAGTAGTTCCTTCCTATTGATTACCCTTATTATGGGTTATATGCCTGGCTGTAGCCATCACACTGATATTTGCACATCTCAGGCTTGTGGTAATATATTTAATAGTATGAGTGAATGTTCAGTAGGTTTTTATCTACCTCTTAAATTTTCTTTTATGTCTGTTCAAAGAACAGAAGGCATTTTTTGTTTGCATCGGTAGTGTTTTCCCTATGGTGCTGAGCCAAAGTCAGACTTAGACTGATAAGCTGTCAGTTTATACAGCTTTGAGTTTTATATCCCTGGCAAAGTCATGTTAACTGCAGCCTGATTAGAGACCAGATGAAACTGTTGCCTTGTCTCTTGACAAGTGTTACACATAATGGTTTATGCAATGATTGTCCGTGGTAATGAACTGGATGTAATAGCCCAGAAAGTTCCTTCACCCTCTGGGTTCCTGAACACGCAGTGCTGATACGCTAGTGAGTTAGCCTTACTAAGGCTGAATTCTCCTTTCCCCTAGTTTGTCAAAAAAAATATTTCCTTTACTCTAGTTTGCCTCTTTTAATTGATTCTGTCAGCTTTTATGGCCCTGAATTTATACTTGTTTATAGTTTCACAGAATTTCTCTACTAATTGCATGACAGAGTACTCTCTTTCTGTATCATTATTAACCAGCAGAATTTCAAACACTGCTAATGTAAAGTGTATGAGTGATATCTATTGCAAATTCTCTTTTCTCTAGGTGGAAGTTGGTCGTGTTTCAACCCATACTCTAGAAAGTCTGACATCCCTTACAGAGTATACTGTTGCTATTTTCTCCCTGTATGATGAAGGACAATCTGAACCACTTACTGGCAGCTTTACCACAAGTAAGTATTTTTTGAAGGCTTTCCAAGAAGAATTTTTATATTCTCTGACTTTACTGGAAAGTAAGACCAGTAACAGCAAGTGCCTCTGGCTGTGGATTCAGACGTAGGGAGTGCTTTCTGTTATTCTCATTGGCGTTTTCGGCTTCTTTGCTCCCTTATTTACGGGGCCAATTGCATCCTTACTCATGGGATTAATCTCTTGACATCATGAAAACATTTGTGTGGATAAGGTTCATTTCTTAAATCTTTCCACAACTGGCCATTTTAAAGCATCTTTTATTGCAGTTAGGTAGTAAAGCATTTGTCTTCCCAGCTTTCTGAAGTATCATTCAGTGTGATGGCATTTGTCTCTCCAGCTGAAGACTGATAAGTTTTGAATCATATACATTTAACCAGTGAACCATCTAGGCAAAATAAATAAAATATAAGACATTTAAGGCTCCTGTAGTCCATTTAGCACAGTTAGTTTCTGTAACTGTAGTTCTTCATTAAACAAATGGCTGATGCAAATCTCAGAGAATAATTTACCATCACTTTTCTTTTGCATAATATTTTGCAGAAAAAGTTCCAGCTCCCCAGCATTTGGAAATTGATGAAGCATCAACAGATAGCTTCAGGGTCAGCTGGAAGCCCACCTCGTCAGATATTGCTTTTTACAGACTGGCATGGATCCCTTTGGATGGGGGGGAATCTGGAGAGGTGAGTTGCCGTGACTTTCTGAGGGTATGAAATGGAAGAGAGAATTCCATTCTGAGGAAACCTATGCTGGAGTTTTTACCAATTAAATATGATCGATTGACAGAAAAATCTGCCCCACTGCAAAGCTCTCTAAACCAAAATCAAACCAATATTCCAGTTTCTTTTTGAAAGGAAAGTGAGGTAAGAAGAGTTTGTTTGTGAATAAGCTGTAACGTGCCGACTGCCATAGAACTAGCATTGCTTTTTGATGCTACTTCAGTTGTTAGAGGTCCATGGTCTTCATTTTGCTGTGAAGCTGAGCCAGAGCAGTGATATCCTCACCTAAGGCTCCAAATCTGTCTAATATGCTGACCACAGTGAAGTTGCCGTGAAGCCTCAGTTATATAATGCTACTAAGGGAAAAGTTTACACACAGTTAATTTGTTAGACCGTTCCTTTATTCCTTATTACAATTCTTCTCTTTTTCCCCCTCACGCTGTATTTTTTACTTTAGGCCCTTGTGCTTCTTCTCCATAGTGCTGTTTTCATCAGCCTGAATTTTTAAATTACTTTTCATCCCTTTTGCTTGTCCTGTTTTATTCTCTCTTTCCAAGTAGAAAATGACAGACACTTTCTCACCCTTTCCCAAATTTTCATCTTTCGTAGTTTGTCTCATTTCTTCTTTCCCTTTCTTTCTTCATTTACTCATTCCTTTGGAGTCTTTTGTACTTCTCAGTCTTTAATGACTCTCTCAAACATCTTGCTCTTTTGGCATTCACACTGTGAAGAAAGGCCACATTGGTAAACTGTTTATCTGTGTACAGAACTCAGTGGGGAAGAGGACATTTCCTACCCGGCCCTAGGTTTCATGCATCATGTTGTCATCCATTATGGCAGAAAGCAGTCATTGCACCTTAGGTTATGTGGCATTTTTTTCTGTAAATTTAGCTTAGCCTGATTCTTTCCTCCCTTTCACCTGGTGAGAGGTAGTCATGCAAGAAAGAAAGGAATTACAGGAGGGAGCAGGGAAAAGGAGGAGTTGGCAGATGAGTGAGTGGACACAGGTCATCCCCTAGCATTTTCTCCTGCAGTAGATGTACTGATTTGTTTCTGTTTAAGTTCCAGTGAGTAGCTGTCAGTGCATCCCTTTAAGCCATATGCATTCTTAAGAGAGATTTATATCATCTTTGTTCTTTGAGTGTGAAAATAAATGATTAAGAAATATTTGAACTGTTAAGGTTCTACTTGTTCATTGTATTCACTAAGAACTGCTGGAGGCCCTAATATTTTAGTATGTTGAAATATTAAAAATACCCGAGCTGCTTTCTTGTTCTCCTTGCACGACCTCTCTAATGGGGTCAGGCCTAGGATAGCACAATACCTCCAGGCTGTTGCCTCTTTAAGCTTCTTTCCCAGCTAAGTGATCAGTCACGCAGAGAAATGACATGCACTCCCTCTTCTTTCTTCCAAGACCCAACTTGCCAATTAGCTGAATAGGGTCAGGGGGTGGTGGTGGTAATTACACACCTCTCGGCCTATTTCACCTACGCTGCTGGTGGGTGAGGAGTGTTTAGTGGGGTGTTAGTGCTAAAAAGCCAGAATAAATTTAAGAGTGACCTTTAATTTCTATGCTACAGTAGAGAATGCGTGCTGTTACACTCCTGTGCTTGAACTATTCTTGGTTCTGTTATTTGTCCTCTCCACCTAAAAGTTCAGCATTTATGTTCCTTTTCTGTGGTCTTCTCTGTGGGCCGAATTAGCAGGGAGTGGAGTGGGATTCAGAAAGTAGACCAAAGTTATGTGTGAGGTAGTAGCTGTGTATAGATATTTTGTAATGATTCGATACATGGCCAGAGGCTCTGGGGAATTGGGAAGGAAGGTACTACTTATACCTAATTAGTATGCAGCTAGACTCACTCAAGCTTGTTTCTGAAAACTTCCCAAGCAGATCTGTGCCAGAAAATGTGCAGCTTGGGATGCCGAATTCATTACTTGATAGTTGTAGAAGGCATGGCCCCAACTCATTTCTTTCTGCTTTTGTTTTCTGAATCTGAGTTCAGAAGGTCTGTGATTGTTATATGGGTCCCTCTTCCACAGGACCCACTCAGGAATCTCCTGTGGTAATTAAAAGAATGATCTGTGACTCCCTGTTTCTGCTAACTGCTGTAGTAGATTTTATGCAGCATATGCCTATTGCTGGATTTCCATTATGTCTTACTTTGATTCTGTCTGTACAGTGTCCACCTTTAAAAACCTCTCTAGTGTTAACCTAGAGAAAGGTTGTTTTATCGTAGAGTCTGTCTGCGTAACCTCAAAACTAGTGAGCCTGTTTCGGCAGAGTTACTGCTCAGGCTCGTTGCATTCTGCTTTACAGTCCTCCTAGCTTTCACTCCTGCCCATCTGCTGATCCCTGCCACAAAATAAATGAAACACAAGAATCTGAACTGAAATCTTCTGCTTACAGTTGACATTGCACATGTGAATCTCCTGCCACTGTCATAGGTAGAAATTAGGAAAATGACTATTTAAAACCATATATCAAACTTCTTATCAGCACATCTCCCCTAATCCCCAAGTCTGCAGCAAATATTCTTTCAGGTTGCATTCAGGTGTGTGGAAACCTAACTCGGCTTATAATTCTGGTACAGAAAACAGCATTTTGTAAGGCTGTGGAGGTGCTGAATACATTTGTCATAGCAGTGCTTGAATGGCAGAAATAGGAATGAAAATTCGTCTACCCTGTCATGTTGTTTTCATCGATGAATGTTTCGAATTTTGGTGATTTGCAAATGAAATGCATACGGTCAGCTTTAGCAATTAATTAGTTATGGGTAAAAGTATAAGACTACACAATAGAATTCAAGCTAGTAACAAAACAATAAATACATTTTAAGTATTCTTAACAGTATTTTAAGTATGCTTGACAGTGATTTTTCCAGATGTACTCTGTGATACTTTTTATTTCACCATAGCTAATAGATTCTTTGGGCAGATCTGACTGTAGATTTCATTTATTTCAAGGGAGAATCTGGTTTCATTCTTTAATGTCCGTCAATTCATATAAATCAATCAAATACAGAACTGATTTTTTCTAATCTTGCTGTGTTACTTAGGTTGTCGTAAATGGAGACACGGACAGTCATGTTATTGAGGGTTTGTTGCCCAACACAGAATATGAAGTTTCTTTGCTGGCAGTTTTTGATGATGATAGTGAAAGTGAAGTTGTTGCAGTCCTTGGAGCTACATGTAAGACAAACTCTTGATTATAATTTTTAGAGACATTTAAGTGATTTAAATTTAACACATGTATCTTACATTTAAAATACAATCTATCTTTGCATAGCTATAATACTGAAGAATGTGGTGGTTTCGCACCGGGGCTGTGCTGACTGTATTTTTTGCTTTTCTTATTTCATATTATGTGGTAGATGGCATTGAATCAAAATGATGGTTTGGCTCTCTGTCTGAGCTTTGGTATTAATAACCTTTGGATCTGGGTAGATGCTCTTCCATCCCACACTTCAGTATTTGGTCTTTGAACAGGGCTCCTTATGAGAAGATATATAAGATTTTGCAGGGGTGGAGTGAAATGTTTTAAAGTAAATAATTTACAAGAATTTCCTTTAAGATGTTTGGCCTTTACAGTATACCAGTTTGTTTCTTATTTATGTAATTTATTCTTACTAGAGGATAATTCACTCTTGGCTGAAACACTGAACCAAAAAGCTTACATAGACATCCTGTGGTGTTAACATAGAAGTAACAAAAGATAGAACTTGAAAATCATGTACAGTGTATTTTATAGTTTATAATTGAAACAGTGGCCAGCATTCCAGGTGGATAGCTCTATCCATTCTCTTTTTATGGATGGTGACTAGGTTAAGTAAACAATTATGTTTTTCATGTGTAAATTCAAAAATTTATTTGATTCATAGTAATTTAACTGCAGGCTTAATCTTGAACCTGCTGTTCAGGCAAGAAGCCTTTACGCATCCAAACGATGCTGATATTACCCAGTGTTGCTGAGTGTACTTTCTGTTTTTCACTTGGACAGAAGTGGAGGACCCTTGAAAAGCTTTCCATCTAATTAATCTGCCCACCTTAACAAATGTTCAAGGTGGAAGTCATTATGCCCAGTTCAGCCAGAAATGTGGGAAGCTATGTGCACTCTTACTTAATCATCCAGTTTATAATTCTGTTTCATCTGTAGATCTGAGTGCTAATCCTGCAAATATATGTGCCTAAAGTTAACTAAATGAATAGCTCCCTTGTAGTCTCGGAAATGCCTGAAGTGTGTGGGATACTGGTAGGTGTGAGCACATAGTTTTATTGTCATAGAAATACCAGATAAATTCTGTGACTTCCATGTCTTATGGGATTGTTAGTGAGCTGAGTATTGTTTTTTCAGTTGCAGGGACTACCATGATACCTACTACGGTGACTACTACCAGTACCACAACTTCTAAGCCCACCACAGCAGGTAGGTTACAGAACAAATGTCAGCAGTTTAAATGCTGAATGCAATGTGCTAAGGCTGCCCGTGAGCACGCCCAGATCTGGGGGCAGAGAGCTGTGCTGTTAGAGGAGCCGATAACCCCAGTTCCTGCTGGTCCATGCGTTCAGCACGCTGCCATGGCAGGGCTTGTGGAGGTGTAAACCCCGGGCAAGAGACATCACCGGTGAAAGGTGCACGCTATCACGCTTCTGCACCACCCTTCTGCGTGCGGCCGGCCGGCTTCCCGCACGGCCACATGTGGATCAGGAGCCAACTGCCATGCGGAGCCAACCTGTAACACACTGTAGGGCCTCTGAATGATATCAGCGTTACTACGTAGGACTACAACAGTGGGGAAAATTCAGCTCTCTTTTCTTTTTCCCTTTATAAATACGGGCTTGGAAACTCTTCAGGATTTTCTTTAGAGTGTTCTGTTTGTTTTCCCTGGAATTAGAAAACTGACTTTTAAGGAACAACAGTTCTGGATTATTTATCTTCTGTAGCATTCTAGCTGGAGTTTTGATTATTCTAAAGCTCCATAAGCAGAGTAATGTAAACAAAGCAGATGGGGTAATATATGTTGATGGCAGTATAGGATAACTATTATTTTATTAAATGGTTAAAGTTTTTATGTTATTAAGCCCAAGTATGACTGAACTGTATGGGTTTGCCCCACTATGGATCTGCAGACCTGCCATGACTTCAGTAGAGCTTGCAGCTACTTAGTGATAATTAACACAATTTAAAATCTAAAATTAGAGTTAAGAAAATATTAATGAAATATTTTTGGGTTTAGTTTTTCGAACAGGAATCAGAAACCTTGTTATAGATGATGAAACAACATCAAGTCTGAGGGTGATGTGGGACATATCAGATTACAATGTCCAGCAGTTCAGAGTGACCTATCTCACTGCGAAAGGTGACCGCGCTGAGGAAGCGGTAAGAATGGTCTGTATAGGTTTTGTGAATGCCTTCATAAGCTTGAAAAGGTTGTTTAATAATTGCTAAGGCATGGTCTCCCCTTATCTGACGCTCCTGGTGCAATTAGGAAAAGATCACTGGTTGGTATTAGTGTGAGATTGAACATCAAAGTTCTAACCGTATAGCAGCTGCTGCACTGTAGGCAACAGCAGTTAGCTGTAAGATCAAGGCCCAGTCACACAGATGTTTGAAGAAGTCATAGCAGCTGGAAGATTGGCTGCCTTTCTTCTTTCTTCCATATTCTAAAAATTTGTCTAAGTTTTGTTTTCTTTTGCTTGCTTGTTTGTTTTTTTACTCCCAGGACTTTTTCTTTCCCAAGATTGTGTTTTAACAACACTTAAATGTTTGTATAGGACAATCTTAGGTAATATTTTTTTTCCTTCAGAAATTTTGCTTTTTCCCTAAAAGCCTCATTTTTAGCTAAAACAATGTAGTTAAAATTCAAATGCATTTTCACACTGCTTATCAATCTGAACATGTTACATCAAGGCCAGCACTTTTTAATCTAAGTGCCTAAGAATATTTGTTATTTTTCTAATACCATGTGATGATCAAAATTAAAATTATCTTAAAAAAAGTTTCTGGTGATCAAGACTTTGGAAAATATTTGAATGAATGAAGAGTATTGCAGGTACTCTTTTGTGCGTATAGCAAATAATAATAAAAAGAAGCCCTAGCTGTAAGTTTAAGAATTCACAATTTTTGAGGTAATTGCAGAATTCTGGGAGGCCAAGTGCTACTTCTTTTTTTTATTTATTTTTTAGGTTGGAGGAATCTTAGTATTTCAGTGCTTGGTTTCCACAAAAACTAAGTTATAAAATTTTGAGACAGCTCTATGTAGATACATTTAAGAGATTAAATTGTATAGTTCCAAGTTATATTCTCAGTAAATGCTCAGAATGCAAAAATACTCCCTGTATCATTCTCCTTCTGGGTGTCATGTGACTCACTTCTGTTCATAGAACTGTTATATCAAAAGTATGGAGTATTCTTTTTGATGTCTAGCAGCTGACAGTTTTAGCCCTATCTCAGACTGTATCAATTAAAACTTTGAAAAGGATTTAATTGAATATTTATTTTCTAGAAAAATAAGAATCAGTCTTTTTTCATTTAGGATCACTGATCTTTTATGAGACCTTGGCATAAAATTACTTTTTAGCCATCTCTTTCACCTATAATCTGAAGATGAACTAGTGGTTTCCTTTTGGACTAGACAGCATGCTTTATGACTTTACCTCAATTATGTGATAGTATAGTGTATAATACAGTGGCAAACTTGCATAGCATAATGGCACAAATTGTACTGTTCTTCTGACAATAACCCAAAGCTGCTGAAATTCAGATCCCAGATTTACTGTTTCAGCTCTGGAAAGCTTAATCAAATTCAGTTGGATGATATAAATGTTTCAGTATTCAGTGACCATTATTTTAAAAGGAAATTAAAACTGTAGGAGAGGTATTAAAATTCTGGATATCAGAAGGATATTATAGTTCACCCAAAAGCTCATTAAAGAAAATCATAAAATTGTAGCTTTAGGTAGGTATCCTGGCTCTATTTCTGCAAATTACAGAATTTTTAGTACACTCTCAAGTTGTATTATCTTTGGTCACAATTCAGCAAAGAGGTTAATCATGTCTTTTCATCTTTGAAACTGATCATGTGCATAAATACTGAGTAGGGAATGATGTCAAGTTTATCCTTAAGATTAAGCACACTTTAAACAGAAGGAATGGATTTTATCACGTGGTTTCAAGCACCTGAGTGATGCAACACAGGTGTCAATAAAACGACACAGGCATTCAATTTTTGGGGGAGTGTTTATATGTTTAAGTGCATTTGTTAAGCAGAACCCAAAAGTTTAGTGGAATTTGGGCTTAAATACACTATGGTGTGACAATTGTGTGATGGATGCTTACGTTTTTTTGGCTCTAATTTCAGTGATATAAATTTCAGTTACTCCTCCCTTTCCATAAAAAGATTAATAAGCTTTGTGATCCTTGATGCAATTGGCTGAAAACTGGGACTAGAAAATGTAAGAGGATACTTTTCAGTACAGAAGGGTCAAGCCCTAAATCGCATGTTTGTTCTTGGGAGTGCTGTACATACTGGAAGGATCACTTTTTTTTCCTTCCTTAAAGCCAAGAATGTTTTTCACTGCTGAAAACTATATTGGTCTGTAGAAGATCTCTGATGTGCACATGTGGGAAAGAGAGAGTTCTCAATGCTCACATCCCCTCTCCCAAAAGAGCCAAAAGAAGTTGGTTGTTCTTTTTTTAGAAACTTGGTTGGTGTGTTTTGAGTATATTTATGGAAGAGTTTAGCATGGGAATCTTTCATGCACATGTATTTAGATGGTTTTGTCCAGTTTTGATCAATGAATGAAGTACTTCTTTGACAAGTCTCAACACCTGGGTGTGCTAGATTAATTTCCTTCTGTATATCCTTATCAAAATTAGAAGTAGTTTGAATGTATCCTGGGGTATTAATACTGGTGAGAGCTTTCTTGCCTGGGTATGTACTTCAGAAAATTTTGCTCTGCCATCATCACATGCATCAGTCTTCTTTGAAAAAAACAAAACACTTATAGGCCCAGTTTCTGCTTGTCCCCCTTAATCATAGAATCATAGAATG
>NW_010245463.1:28372-102559 GCF_000690775.1 Eurypyga helias | reverse complement strand
CTTTCCATGGCAGAGCCTCAGGCTGAATTCACCTGAGTGCAGAGCAGACAGGGCAACTTTCAGTATCAAATTGCAGATTTGTTCTTTCTCTAAAATGTGATCATCCAGATTATCACAAAATCCTGCACTGATTTTGTAAGATTATCATAAATAATATTTTAAATTTTAATATTTTTAACTAATACTCCAAGGAAGGGAGAGAATTTAACAGGCACTGTATCAACAGAAGGGAAAAAACATGCATACTGTTGAAATCTGAAATATAAGAACCAGTGAAGCAGGAAAAATATAAGAAATTGTCCCAGATGAGAAGAAATGAAGAAAGGAGAGATCTTTCTCCATCAGCCACGTCAAGGCTGTTAGGAGGCCCATAGGGAAAGGCACATTAACACAGGCTGGAGGAATTTCATGGTGCATTTTAAAACCAATATTTGAACCTTGAATTTGCTGGGGAGAAACTAAAGGCTTTGTGGTTAGAGGTTCATGGGGTGTCCCTTTGGATCTAGTCAAGTCTGTGGACATGATCACTTCTCTCGTGGATGACGCTCACTGAGTAGCAGCACAAAGAGGGATTGCTGTGATCATCCCTTCTTGCTGCATTCAAACCCCAGCTCCACCAGCCATTTCTGCAGCTGGGTGATGCACTCACCCTCAGAAAGATCGCCCTGGGTTGGGACAGTATCCAACATCGCTCCCTCAAATTCCATCACTCCCCAAAATTCCCTGGGTGCCGTGCAAATCTGGAAATCAAGGTCAGGCCGCAGCTTGGCCAAGAGGGGAATATACTTCAGCAGAAGAGAGAAGTGATCTCTCGGGCTCAAAATCTGCACTTGAATTAGTTTATTAATCCCAAAGTGCAAATCAGAAGAGAGGGGAGGAGGGAAGGAATTCAGAGAGTCCAGGACAAAAATAGCTCTATTAAACACTTCATTTCTTCTTTCAGACAGTTTCCCAATGAATTTTAAATCTCTGTAGGTTTAGGGGGGAGGGGGGGGGAAGGTTTATATCCTTTACTGCTCCTTTATGTATGGTGTTGTAGAAGACAACCTTGTATAGTGCTGCAGCTCTCCCATCCTCAGTTCTGGGACCCCAGCACTCATCCCAGCCAGCATGTCCTGTCTGCAGCCCCCCAGAACAGAAGCACAAGCGAGGCTCCAGTTAGTTCGGCCAAATAAAGGAAGAGAGAAATCCCGCTCAGAAATAAACCTACAGGGAGTGGGTGGGGTGGGGATTATGGTAGATTTAAACAAGAGTTAAAGTAAAATCAAAGAGTATGCACTCTTTTGTTCATCATGGGGAGAAATGCATGTACAGCACTTTTTCCCAAACTCTGACAGCTCTAGCAGGTATACAGGGTTTATGAGAAATATATGCAATTTTTCTTCCATTAAAAAAACCCTCTGCCATTAAACATTCATTACTTGACAACCTAAAATTCAGTACCTGATTTTCATAGTCCTGCTTTATCTCTGTGCTTGCCAAGTGTAAATTAACTCCTATTTGTCTCTTTTACTGAAATACAACTAGACCTGCATGTTCTTGTGTTATAAAATATAGTTATTCCTTTGCATATAGAAGCAGATGCTATTTTCAGTATTGAGAAGCATACATAAAACAGCAGGAAAGCAATAAAGCGGCTGGGATATATGTTGATAGCTGGGTGAAGTGAAAGCACAACTTTTGCAAAAGAAGTTCTGCTGGAAAGATTAATTATTATTGCAAATCATTAGCAGATTGAGATGGCTAATAGCTTCAGCAAGACAGGTTTTCTTGGATGTCCTGGCAAAGCCCCTTCAATCTGGTTTCCATAACCTGAAAAGGATCGAACAGGTGGCTGAAATAGGAGAGGATGATAACAGGAATGGGAGCCAGCACCCAAATCAGATTAGTGCATAATCAGCTCAGGCAACTCAAGCCTGTGAAAGCTTTTAGAGGCTCACATGGTCCTAAATGGTTGACATGAAAGTGGAACTGTGTATGTCCATAAAATGCAGAGTTTAAATAAACAGCTACCTTGTAAATACAGCTAGGCTGTCAGGCTTGGATTGCAGAGGGTTGGTAATGGACTAGAGGGTCTTTTGTTTATAAATCTGCTCCAGTTCTAGTTCAGCTCAAAGCTGGGCTTTGTCATGTGGCCTGCATGAACCCAGTACCCATAAAGTACCACCCCAGTTGGGAGCTTGCAGAGAGGGCGCACAGCATTTCGCATGCTGATGGCCTGGAAGGGGCAAGCCCAGCCAGCAGAATGGGGGCAATGCCACAACCTTCCCCAGAAATTACATCACTGGGAGAGATGATGAGTTTTAACCCTGTCCATCCTCCCCTGGTGCGATGCCCTCAGGGTGCCTAAATCCAGCCAGAGCTGCCCCTGCAGACAGGGCAGAACACCGAGCATACCTAACATCTTCGAGGTTCTAGCTCAAGGTGCTGTTTGCACAGTTTAAATAAACACAGCCCTGAGGATGTGGTTTAACGCAGGAATGGGTCAGCAGGGCTCTGTCCTCTAGCCTGTCTGGTGATGCCACTGGCCAGTGTGCAAAGCCAGTGCAAGGCATCCAAAGTACCGCAAAGACCACAATCCTCCAGAGGTCATGACTCTTTAAAATCTGGGTTTCAGCAAGCTGCAAGCAAAGACAAAAGAGCAGCTCAATCTGTGCTTGACCAAAAAAAAAAGTAAAAAAAGGAAGATTTCAGCTCTTGATAACCACAAACCAAATCATCTCATGGCAAGGCTAAGCAATGCAGAAAGACACAACCAAATGCCACCGTTGGGGGGAAGAATATTAAGCATTACATGCAATGGGTTTAGACACTGGTGTTGGTGAGAGTGCAGTATACAGTATATTTTACCTTCAAAATTCTCAGGAAGAGAGATGGAAGAATTAAGATCTAAGGTAAAACCTTTTAACTAGACCACATGACCAGAGGGCTGAGCGGACAGCCCCTTTCCAAACACCAACTCTGGGGGCTGGAGCAGCAAGAGGCAATTTAACCCATCCAGAGCAAGTCCAGGGCAGAAAGGGAGGACTGGACCACCTATGGGGCCATCAAATATTCAGTGGGGGTGAGGAAGACTGATTCAGAGTGGAGAAACACAAAAAAGCTGGAGCATTTGTTGGTAATGATGGAGAATATGCAGGGTAGGTTCTTCTACACCAGCCTACAGATCCAGGGCTGCCACCCACAGGCATCCCATGATCTGCAGATACCCCTGCAGCTTATGGCATCATTTCTGCTAGGCTGAGGAGGGCTACAGTAAAGATACTATTTCAGTTTTGCAAAGCGAGTAAGTCATCTTCCCTTACATCCCTGTGCTCAGCTCTGATCTACGCACAAGGTTCCAGGGTGGAGGCAGGGAAGGGGCACAGCGGGGGCAGTGAGAGGTGGTCAGACACCCAGACAGCTACAGTTCACCCAAAACAAATCCCTGTTTTGGACAGAGCTGACCAGACTGTCTGGTCACTGTATATATAGGATGGAGAAGCAGCTTGCAATTACATTCCATTTATGCGGTTTTCATATAGCCATGCTTTATAAGCTAGCACACATCAAGGCAGAGCATTTCAGAGGGCTTTTTCCAGGGAATGGGGTTCTTATCTCCTCTTAGGAAAGGAAAACATGGGCAAATTTGCTTTTCCAGGTTGAAGAAACCACAGAAATGTGAAAGACATTTGTATAAATAACATCATGCGCTGAATTCCACCGTTCCTTTTCACTTTTACTTACAGCTTCAGATGCATGAAGTAAAGTGCTTCTTACTGAAAGAAATGTGTCCTTATTTTTTAAAAAAAAAGCCCCAAAGCAGATTTACAGCAATTCTTCCTATCAATAAACAAACTAGTCAGAGCTCCTGATTCCCAATTTTGTCATAACCAGGAATGATGGTCATCTCATTTGTGGACAGATGGTTTGAATTAGAGCTGATCTATTAGAAGATGAAGCTGAGCTCCTACCTCATCCCTGCAAGCATGACTGGCTGATGCTCCTGCTCCAAGGGCATGAAGGTTACAGCAGAAAAACAAAATGGTGCATTAATAAAGGCTCTCTCAGTCCATGCCAATTGCAATTCGAATGTTCCTATTTTCAAAGGATACAAGACATTTCCTAGCAAGACTGGAAAACCAAATGAATAGTAATCCTTCAAAGTGGAAAAGACTTGCAGTTTGAATCAACAAAAGAGGTGAGAATATTGCCCTCACTCTAGTAACACCACCGACTCCAGTTGCACCCATCTCTGAGTGGAAGAATGTTATGTTTTCATATTATAAATAAGAAAAAGTACAAATTACAAACAGAAGCAACAAGTGAATAGAAGCATTTCTGTACTAAACACATTGCACTCTGGCACTGCAGACCCAGCTATAACACGTACCATTGTTTGTGTGGCTTTAAGTACCGATTTTTCAAACCAAGTGCATGAAAGCCGCGATGGGTTACAGAGGGAGCACTCTCGCATGCTACCGCTTTTCCATGAGAACAGTTCAATTAATTTCATCAGGGAGATGAATGGTAACTTCCAGCTGACTCCAAATAGAATGTTTAGTAAGAAAATTGTTCTTTCTTAAATTAGGTATGTGGAGAACTTTCTTTGCAAGACGCAAAATGAAATACAAGTTGAAACACAGAAAATTGGTTACAAAACTCAGCCACTCGAGAAGATAACAGATTAGGTCTTGTGATATGCCCAGGCAGCTTGGCCTGACAGTTGAGCCACAAGCAGCAATTTAAGCAGAAAGCTTTGACTGCCTGGTTTGAGACCCGGCAGGATGTGCGAGTTTAGGCTGTTGGAACACAACAGGCAAATCCTAAACCAGCGTTTGTCATTTTATTGACCCTAACAGTTTATTGTTGTCTTTCTTAAAACATAGTGCCACTTCCTAGATCAGGAAGGGACCGCGACAGAAGAATTCAGCCAGACCAAACCAAACCCCCTGGGAGTCGGCAAGGGTTTTAATTCACCCAGGGCTACAGAGAGTAGGATTTATCCTAGATGTTCTTGAAAACCAGAGTCAGCATTGAGCAATGAGCTGGCTGAGGCTACAGTGCTTTGCATAAGTTGTTCTAGACAAAATAAGATTCCCCAGCAAACAAAAGCTGTGCTTAGATGTCATTTAAGCTTATGAGATGTAAGAAGTCTGGAAAGCCAAGAAATGAGCAAATAGTTCGTTTTTCCAGGTACAAAACCTTACTATTAAACACCCAAAATAATTACACATTGTCTTCCCATTCTCTAGCTTCCCTTATGCTCCCCTCTGCTTTCCATGGGTGAAGGACACTTGGCGCTGACAGTTTGTTAGGTTTCAGACAAAAAGACAGTAGCAGTGGGTTTAAAATACATTAAGTTCTAAGGATCTGTGTGATTGTTGCACAGAATAGAAAAGCATAAATGAAGCATTGGGGTACACTGTACTCATCATAAGATAAATGTGGAAATAGACACTAACTGGTGACATGCATGAAATCTGTCAAAGGATTCAGGTTAGGAAAGAGCTATATGGATGTATACAGACATAATGGAGCTGCAGTGCAGATGGTTCCACATTACAGGCAAAGGCTACATTTTAAAGTTTTCTTAATAATGATACTCCCCATAGCTCTTTTTTTTTTGACAATCCCACCTTGTAACAGTCCAGTTCTCCCAGACACAACACCCTGGAAATGGCTTTGTCCACCACTGGTCATCACTTCTCCAGGCAAGATCTTGGGTATTTCGTATTTCAGCACAAAAGACAGATGCCCGATATTCTTATCCAAACAGTCTGGCAGAAAATGGATCTGACAGTGTTTAAATACCTTTCAAATAATACCTAATAATAGACTTCATCTTAGCTTCCTCAGAGAAGCTTTTCAAAGCATGAAACGTCATCAGCTCGCATTTTGTATAACAAAAAGCTGAGAGCTAAGCTTCCTAATTCAGGCAGAATTATATCACAGGGTAGAAAAAGCTCTGATCTACATGAAACACCATGAAAGATGCACCAGAGTGATTTCATAATAGGTGCACGGGACTTTTCAAGCCTCTAGCAGAAGGAAATGCATTTTGCATACATGATAGCCATGGGGAAATCAAGGCTGCAGTGATTGGAGTTGTGGCTCAGCCATTTGAGATACAGACTCCTAGAAGAAACTGGAGCAATTACAGCTCATCTTTCCTGGAAGGGGAGCCAGAAGGTGCAACCTGGAGTGATAGCGCCTGAAAATAAATTGGAAGGAGCTGTCAGTAGCAGCCATGGGGACGGAGATGACATGCCTTTTCAGAGAACTGTAAGAACACACACAGCTTCTGCAAGGGAGCTGAAGACACGCTATGAATTGATCTTTGCTGCTGGGAGACACTGTGCACAGCAAATACACCCCAGGGCTCTGAGAAGTCTGCAGACAGGCTCAGCTCTACTCACCTTGCAGCCTGAGCAACCTGAAGCCCAAATATTCAGGCTAGTTCTGAACCCAATCCCCAAAACCCACCCCTTAATTCTCCCCCAGCACGCTCCATCCCTCAGGCTGAAGTTGGCATTGGGCTCCTATCTCCCCAGCACGCTCCATCCCTCAGGCTCCTATCGTGGCAGTGAACCACAGCTCAGCCTTAAGCTTCAACACTCCTAGGCTCAGGAAACATCAAAATGCAGATCTGAATGTGTCCATATGAACCTTCAAACTCTAGGTCATCCTGAAGCAACAGTGGAATTTTTTGGCCATAAGCTTGATACAACAGACTGCTTCAAAAAGCCGGTCATAGGGATGAGAGAAATAACTAAAGCAGTAAATCCCTGAGCAGCCTGATTGCTGTGAGAGAAGGGGTTTGGGCACACATGGCAACAGGCATCTGGTGAGGGTGGGGGCACATGGATTATCAAAGTGACCAGAAACTGTGGGGAGACCACAACTGCCAGAGAGCCCACAGAAAGATGAGGACATGAAAGCACAAGAACCAGGACATGGCTTGCTGACCTTGCAAGATGTTTTCCTGCCCAAACACATCAGAAGTGCCATGGAGGAGGCAAGGGGAGGGAAGGATAACATTTAAATTACTTCTGGCCAGATGGGGAGATCCACTACCCAAAAATCTGTACTCCAAAAAGGACAAAAACCTTTAAAGGCTCTGTCCAGCATGTCTCAAGTTAGCAGCATTAACACCTCTACAGCTCTGACCCATAGTGTCACCCCATCAAGGTCAGGGCTGCCTCTGTCCCCAGGGACACCAGTTCCAGAGGTAGCCTTTGGATAAGGTCTGATGCCAAGCATCCCTTGGCAAGTGTTGGTATTAGTGTTGGCACAAGCATCACAGGCTCAAGATCCAGAAACTGACTTCTTACAGGTACAGGTTTACTTCACCTCTAGATCTACAATGATTTGTGATAAATCATTTCTTACAGCACTGGCTCTGCTCTCAGGCCACTTTAATATTGTGGTGTTATTCTTAGGTTGTTCCAGATTATGGGAAGATTTCAGCATGTAAAAACTCACAATAATTTTTTCATCTGAATTACCCCAAGGTGTCAGCAAACAGAAGCACCACCTAGGAGAGACCAGTTGTGAGAATCATTTTAACATCATGTTGTGTGTTTTGTATGTGGTGCCAACTCCTTTTGCAATAAATAGAGTTCCCCAGCACATGCCCCTCGGGAGATATAAAATCACCTGAGAAAAAATGCTCTGGCCATACACCTACACTATAATTCTTTCCAAGGATACATCACCACCCACATGTAAGACAAGATGAGATGCTGCTCCCCATCAGCTGCTGAGCTTGGCTGATGCTGACCCTGGAGAGGGGCATTTGCAGAAATGGTTAACATCACCACTTTCACATTGCTCATAAGAGCAATGAGCATGGAAAGACACCCAGTGATTTTAATGGGTTTCATGCTAGTCCACCATAAGCTTTTTGTACCTAGAAGACCCTTTTTATTCCTGGAGTTGTCTGTCCTATAGCAGCACAGAGAATGCAGAAGACACACCCCAGGGAAAGTAAACTTAACCATTTCATTTTTGTGTTGGCATTTACACAGTACATTGATTATCTGGCTGCACAGACTCCTTTAACTACCTGAAAGTATAAAATGATCCCAATCCAAGTTGTGCTTTGTCAAGACCAACCTGATGACAGCTATATGACTGGAATGAAGTGGGCATACAGACCACTCCAGCAAGACCACCACTTCACCATTTATAGTATCAAGCGGTGGACAGAGGGGGGCCTGATCCCAAATAGTAGTCTCTCTTGCAAATCATACTTTTAAAATTGTTCACCAGGGTTACTCAGAGGGATAAAGATACCATACCAGCTCCCTTTCCTCACTACATCTTTATCTTCTGATCATATTGTCTGTAAGGTCAGCTCTTGCAAAGCATTTCTCAATGGAATGTTATCTTCTGTGGCCAAGCAGGTGATTTAAAATTGAAGAAGCTGTGATTTAGCAAGATCTGGCCTTTTTTTTTGTGGGAACATGTCATCAAGTCATGAATCTCCTTTTGTTGAGGAGAAAAGTTATATTAAAACTATGCATTCTTAAAACCAGATCCAGTGTGACATTATCTTATGCCATCTAAAAGCCCAGTTTTAGCAGCATGGTTCATACAGTAGTCAGACTACTCTGCTATGAAACAAGTTTAAGAATCTGGTTTTCCTTTCCAATGCTTTTCTGCTGGCTAACAAAAAAACTTGTTGAGTTCCAGCCTATTTAACCCTCCAGAACTGCAGGTGTTATTGCAGAAGTTTTACAATTGATTGTTCTGTTATTCCCTGCCAAATTTCATGTTACATGCCGTAAATGAGTTAAGAGAAAGTAATTCTTTCCTTTAATGCTCTTTTGCAAGTGATTTTCACTGCAGCAGCAGCACTGAGCACATACAGGAGACATACAGCACAGCTGATAGATGCTGGAGGTGCACTCTAAGGCATTTCGGCACACCTGAATGCCCAGCTGAGCAGCCTTTGTAGTGCACCATGGCATGAAATAGCCAATTTGTCCTCCTCACCTCCCTTGCAGCAAGGCGTGAAATCCTAAAGAGGAAAAGCAGCTTCCCCATTTGCCTTTGGGAGCTGGTGGCAAGCCAGAAGAGCAGCAGGCTGCTGTTAAGATCCTCACTTGGGAAGCCTGGGATGGAGCAAGGTACAACTTGGGAAAAAACAATGATGCTCAACGTGATCCATGCAAGGCACAACAGTGCCTCTGCTCCATGGGAACTTCTCCTGGCCCCTGAAAGCTGACACTGATCCTGCCCCACATGGATTTCTTTCCACCTAAGCTAGTTTTCTTAGCCTCTGTGATTTATTCTCTGTGGAAAGATATCACAGCCCATAAAGGGAATATTTTGTGTGTATTTGTGGAAGATAAGGACTTGCAGAGTGGCCAGCCACCACACTGCTGTGGTGGCGAGTCCTGGGGAATTAAGAGATGCAGGAGAGCAGCATGAAGCAGCAGCTTCGCCTTTCTTCACTCCCATGTTGGTCTCTGAAAGGCAGCACAAGGAAAAAATATGGCATGATTTTCAGGCCAAGCATGCACATGCGAGATTCATGCTCTGGCCATAAATCAAATTCCAGGCATTAAAGCAAATGGAAGCAGTGTTTTGTAAGATTTAAGTCTGCAATTCAGAAGCGAGTATGAAACTTATTGTGGGTGTTTCAAGGGATGTTTGCAGAAATTGTTATGGGAGAATCTTGCATGTGGTTGGAATTACCCAAGAAAGGGATTTCTAATTAAAAAAAAAATCATTCATGGGTGCAGTAGAAATAAATCCTTTGTTGCAATAGCCATGACCAAGATTCAGAATTTGCTGCCGTTTCACAACTGCAGTTGCCTGAAGTTGACACAAAAAGCCTTCTCCTTTTGTAGGGAGGCTGTGAGCAAGGAACAGGCTTGACCTTTCTGAGCAGCTTCCATGGAAGGTGGCACTGGGAGGGCTATGGAGAGTTTATTCTTTGATTACAGTGGCTTTGCGCTCTACAGCATGTGTTTCAGTGGAGTTATTCTGAGCTACACTCATAACACAATCACAGCCATTTTCAGGGGATAAATGCACATTCTGAAGTTATTTTAGGTAACAAGAAATGGGCTGGACTGCCTTAAATAACTCTTTGCCTGTAATTATGAGCTAGGAGTTGCTGCATACAATGTAAAGAAAACCTCCTGATGACAGGAATGGAAAACATGCCTTTTAAACGGAGGCGGAGATGCTCATACATTTCTTGGAGCTCATGCAAGGCACAACCCTTGCACGCCATGTATGCATTTTCATTGCTGCTTGAGCGCAGGATAGAGTGCTTTTCTGATCAGATAGAAACACTGAATCAGTTGTATGATCCCTGCCAGGCTGTCAGATTGCAATGGAAGCCTATCAGAGTATTTCTTGGCTCATGGTCTATAAAAGCTGAAGTAGAGGGATGATGCCGTCAAATGTAAGATGCCAAGTGGGACTGGGACTGGCTTTGTCTGGCCTTCCCTGCCTGCACAGCAGCAGCATGGTTCTGTGGGGCTCCCCCCACCCCAGGGAAGGCTTGTCCAGGTGGTCACCGGTCCACCACATGCTCCAACACTTCAATGGAAGAGCAAGGAGACATCCAAGAAAAAGCAAATGTAAAAATCTGAAAAGTGATCTAGGTTAGATCCAGCAAAACACCATAACGGTGTTAATGAGAAAGGAATTTCAGCCATATATCTGATCACCCACAAGTAACCTGAAGAATGGGAGAACAGGTATTAATACACCAATCAAAAAAAAGTAGAACTCCTCAATAATTTAAAAGCAAAACTGTTTGAGAGGGTAGTTGCAAGTGGCATTTGGTGCCACTTGTTATACAAATTGTGCTTCAGCAATAAGGCTAGGACATGAAACTTCATCTGGGCTTTCAATGACAGCATCTGTTTATGAAGCAGCTGCTACAGTGAACTCACAATAACAACCTGATTCTCCTCTCTCTGAAATCCCAGGGCAGGCCTAGGACTCACTAATAACTCACTGGTTTAGGTTTCATTAACTGAAATAGCCTGAATATTGCACAGGGTTGGCAAACATACCAGGGTCTGGAATATAATAAAACTAGTAGTTTCTGATTCTGCCACAGACCTGGCATAAATAATTTCAACTTTTGGCTTGTTTCTATACAGAGACTGAAAGTAAGGGGTTTTTATCAAAATAAAGTATTTTTCTATCTAATCATAAATAGTTTATTAATGTATTATATCAGTTAGTCTGTCTCATTTACATGCTAAAATTGTTATACAGAAGTAATTACAAGCCATAAAAAACCACAAGTTGTTGGTCCATAAGTAATATACTATGAAGTACCTGAGAATTTAAAAAAAAATTCCTGGAATACCTGAGCATTGTGCTAGCAGGTTAAAAAAAGAGTTTTAGCCTGAAATCTTATAAAACAGTAACTGTGCATAGAGAGCAAGTCAGGCCTTGCATGTTGGATGGCTGCGGGTTTTAGCAGTTAACCGTAACTGTATGCTGAATGTATGTGGTTCTCATTACTGGCTAATACGTTGTTAAACATAAGCAGACCCAAATGTACATGTGCAATACATTACATCTGTACAAGGAAGCTCTTCCTGCAGCAAGCACCACTTTCCAAATCCCCAGGAATGACTATTCTAAAGACCAATAGCTTGGAGTGCTCACGCGTGTTATGGGATGTGCCTTGAAGTCTGGGATTGTGTTGCTGGTTTCTCACTTGTGATTACAGAATTCCTCAGAGCATCAGCAAGCACAGCCAAACAGAACCTGTGACACTGCAATCCTATGAGCCACTTGATGCAAATCAGACAGCCCTAAGGATAAACGCCTGTCCTGACTGGTCGAAGATAAACTGATTTTAAACAGTACAGTAGTAATTAGCAAGGCTAACAAGGGTTTCCATGCGGGATAACACTAAGCACAGGAAAGCACTGCATAGGGTGGAAAGCAAGGACAGTGGAGCTCCACAAACTCAGGACAGTGTAAACAACCATGGTAGCATTGGGATGTAATCCAGAGCAGCAGAGTTCAGGAGTTAATATCACATGAATGGGTAGGTGTACTAGGACAGAGAAACAGCTCCCTTCCTTGGAAAGTGTAGATGTTGCTGCTGCTAATGCTCCATCCAGATGGTGTTGCCCAGAGGGGTGGGCAAATGCCCCACCCATGGGAACATTCAAGGTCAGATTGGATGGAGCTCTGAGAAATCTGATCTAGGGGAAGGTGTCCCTGCTCACTGCAGGGTGGGTGGACGAGAAGTCCCTTCCAACCCAAATCACTATGATTCTATAAACCACACCATAGAGGAGATTGTGGATTTTCCATTAAGCTTCTCCACATGTGTTCAGCTATTTCAAGGTCCTGGCCTGACCTGGAATGCAAGCATAACTTGTGTCACCAGAACATCTGCTACAGGGTATTTTCAGCCCATCCTGGAACAAGAAATACCCGAATCATGCAAGAAAACTGATTCTCACAATATTAAGGCAAAATTTGCAGATAAGCATGATAGCTACACCTCAGATAACAGACCCAGGTCCTTGGCTGCATCACCAGGCATCCTTCCACTGAAGTAAGCGGAGTTCTGCTGATCTGGCTCTGTATCTGAGGAGGGTTGCCAACAGCCAAGGTGATGTGAAATATCATTGTTAGAAAGGATGGATAAAAAATTCTGTTAGATTGTATTAAAAAAATTGTGGGTTTGTGGGTTTCTCAACCCCGTACAACTCATTGCATAATCCAAAGGGAATCACTGACCATGTTTCTGGGACACAGGGAAGATAAGTGACCTCCCAGGTCCTCTCTCCCCCTGGCCAAAGCCCTCAGACAGGACCAGAGGCACTGAACACTGCACATCTCACCTGGATGAGCTGCAGGGGCCATCTGGCCAGCTCTCCCAGCTCAGCCTGCCTTGCAACCATGCTCACCCTCTGAAAGCAAGAGTGGAAAACAGAGCTTGCGCACATGCATGAGAAAATGAGCATCTCTGCTTATTTATAGAACTACTTTAGCAGAGGGAATAAGTGGCATGAGCAAGCTTGCAAAGAACTGACAGCCTTAGCATCTCTCTCACATTTCAGTCAGCGTGTTCCCATTAATTTGCATGTGGAAAGAGCTCTTAGTGACTTCCTGGTTTCTGCAGGGCAAAGATGGGGCTTTCTGCTGTGTGTCACCAAAAATTCCCACTCAGGCAACAAGGCAGAGTCCTGAGTGGTGCAGGCTGCTGGATTTTACCCCCTTCTTAGACCTTTCTGAAAATCTCTCACTATGGGCACTGGGAGATGAAATGCAGCAAAAAAGGCTCAAATTCTGGTGGCCCAAAATTTTCTCACATCCCTCCAGTGTTTTCTGCTGGGTTTAAGTTTCCAATGGGAATGAGCCATAGGTAAATTCCAGGTAAAGGAACTAGAGGTCATCTGCTCCTGGGCATCAGGGCTCATTCCTGGAAGCTGTAGTTGGTTAATCCTGTACAGATCAGGAGTTAAAGGCTTGCACCTCATCAGCACCAGGAAAATACACGAAGAAATTTTGGCAGAACGATGTTATCAGAACTTTTGGTATACGCAGTGGAGCGTAAGCCTGATTTGAGACAGGAGTTTGATACTGTCCTTGAAATGGGACCAAAACTCATTCCACAGGTAATTCTTAGTTTTGGGACACAGCACCTTCTCCAGCATAGGCACCAATGGGAAAAAGGCAAATTTCTTAAGCAAAACTTTGTTATACACTCTTGGATTAAATCCTGGTTGTTATAAAGCCAGGAGTTATCCCAATGGCTTTCAGGTTTGCCATGCTTCTGAGCTTGAAGTACATTGCTGTCTGAGAGTCAGAGCTGGGTTCAGGGAGAAGGAAGAAGAAAATACCTGTATTTGTCAAAAATCTTTCCTGACGCTTCTTTTTAATCCCAGATAATTTATCATATTTCAACAATTATTTATATTTGATAGCAACTCTCTACAGATGCCTGTGCCCACTTTTGTTATATCTACACCTCATCCTTTGACATGATTACTGTTTCTGTTAGGGCCTGCAGCAAATCAGACCTGGTCCTGAAGAGCTCATGCTGTTAGCCTGATGAAATCAAGAAAAAATGTAGCTCTTGTTTATTGAGGAAACAAAGCCGCTTCCATAAATAAGCAGGAGGCACAAAAGAGAAGAAAAGATGAAATAGCACTCTGAGGGAGGCATTTCAATCATTTTAGAAGGATTTTGATGCAAAGAGACAACAGGAAAAGAGCTTCCTTCTCTTATTTTTAAAAGAGAAAAAAATCTTATTTTTAGTATGCGCAAAAAACTTCAAATCCCACTGGAGGAAGAAGTTTTAGAGAGAATCTCAGCTTTAAACTAAGGAGCCAGCCTCCTTTCTGCAGCTATGGATTTGTTCCCAAGGGAACTGTATTTACAAATAGGAAAAAGGGACACAAAAATGGCTGGGGCAAAAACTCATTTCTGAAACTGCTCACAGCATTCTGTTGCTGTACAACACTAATGCTCAGCCACCCCTGGGCAACAGAGATATGCAGGACCATGTCCATCACTGCCAGGTGATTCTCCAGCCAGATGAGTTTAGAGAGGTGGGTCATTCAGCTGCCATCTGGGATGGGAGGTTCTGAGACTGCACATGCTATGTTGTAGCTGCTCTTACAGGGCTCTCTGAGCACTCAAATAATTTGTTAGACCTCTTTCTCCACTGGTGAGGATTGAAAACAAACCCACTCCAAAATTACAACTGCAACATGATAGAAGAAGAAAAAAAAAGCTAAAATATATTCCAGAATGGTCCTCAGGAGTCTGGACTTGGCTGCTATCTCTGACCTTGGCCTCAGAGATGTTTCAGACTCAGCCTACCCTACACATCCCTTTTTTTTGATTAGCCAAGATACAATTTCCCTAATTCTGGGATGAGCCCTTAGCAGAACTGACACAAAGTAAAGCTGGCACAAGATGGAGATGTAAGAAACCTTTCCCTGCTTATCTTATGGCTCCCTTTGCATTTTCCACCCTCTCATCAGCATCTCACACACCTTGCCATCAGAAGTAACATCCTGACAATAAACAGACCACAGCCACCCGTTCTAGTCACACCCTTGCTGCATTTTGATCAATGAAACACAGGAATGCTTTCATGTTTGTCCAAGCTGAGTGGTGGGGAAGAAAAAAAAAGTGCTGGATTTTCAGTACCCAGAACAGTGTGTCCAGAGACATTTACAAGCAAAAACACATCAACAGAGCAGTACACACAAGAAGATTCTCAGTTCACACAGCTAGAGCCACATTGGTGTACACCAGGGATCCTAGTACCTATTCAGGTTATAGAAATCAGCTCCTAGGCATCCAGTGGATTTTTGTGATGAACTGCATCACAGCTCTGTAGTTAAGAGAGATTAAATTTCATCAAGAGTATTGTTACAGGTCTCGCTTTAATATCATTTGCAAATGTTCCAATAAAATCCTCAGCCTTTCGGCAAGTCTTGCTCATAATCCCGTATCATTGATTAGTTTAAGCAAGCTACAAATGGCAAGCTGTCCAACTCTGCTGGTTAATGCAGGCATCTTCTCTCTTCTGCTATCGCTTTAGAATAACAATGAAGGCAGCATCCTTATGCTTGCCAAATGCACTTTAAGCTTATGAAATACTAGCTTTGTGACAAAAATAGACTTTTTGCAGGAGCAAAATTTGGTAGTCTGACAAAAACAGAAGATCGTTGCAGCATATCTAGAAAAGATGACCCCAAATTCAGATCTAACCACTTGGAGGTTTAGGAAGGAGAATTTTGGCTGAGCCATGGCACAAAAAGAGAGCTGATAGTGAACTTCAGACTCGGAAAAGAACCAGTCGTGAATCTGGCTCTCAGAAGTCAGGGCTCCATCATCCAGATCCACGCCGGTTACCTCCCAGCCTTCAAGAAAAGGCTCCCTAATAACCCACCAAGGTCTAGGCAAGGAGCATGGGCTGTGCATGCAGACAGTCTCCATTTCCCATGGAAGGTCCATCCCCCTGGAAAACATCAGAAACTGGCCCAAAGGCAAAGGGAAGCAAGGGGAATACCAAGACATGGGGCAGCTGCTGGGGAAGACCACTGCCTGCTTTTACTGCCATTAGCCAGCTGCATCACAGTTGACCCCATCCCTGCCCGGCTCCCAAGTGACAGGGGGTTTATTACTCTTCCAGGCTCCATCCACTACCATTATTGCGACAAAAATCAGACGTAATTGCATTTACATAGGATTTTCAACCATCAGTAAGAAAAGTCAGTCTTTAATTGCAGACATCAGCTCCCTCCCAGTCTCCCAGCCCACAGCTACTGGCATATCCTGCCCTTTGTCTACAGCCATTCAGAGAAAACTTCAAAGAAACCCTTCTTAAAATCTCCTCCTGACCATCCTGCCCTGCTGGTCTCCCAGGGGGGCACAGGATAACTACAATTGAAGGTTTGCTTCCTTTGCACTGCATGGCTGCTGGCCGCCACACCATTAATCACCAGTTTAGGTACCATGAGGCACTGGACTAGCACAACAGTACGGATGGGGGATTTGCTGCTTCAGCCAGTGGTACAAACACTGCAGAAGGAATTCTGGCAGCTCCATGGTAATCACAGGCCTTTCTTCAGGTCCTGAAAGCATTTATAGACTTTTCCTTGACACTGTTATGAATGACTGTGCATAGTTCAGGTAATGGTTGGCAAAAATCCAATACCTGCTAAAGTCTTGAGTCAAGAATGGGGGAAAAGGTCTTGCTACAAACTTTGTGCTGTGAGACACGACTCAGATTGCACACATGCAATGCTTTTACACTTTTCTTTCCCTCCTTGTGTATACCTTCTCATCAAGAAGACCAAAGCAAGATTATTTATTTAAACCCTAACATATAAACACTGAACTGCAACAAATCAGGTTTGAAGTGCTGCAACATGTTTAACCATTTTTATATATGACCTGTGGGATAAGAAATGTTTCTCTTAACCCCTCCTTTTACCTGTGTTCCCTTCCCCAGGCTCTCTGCAAGGTGATGCCATGGGTGGTCACATCCCCTCCTCACGTCCACCCCCATTAGAGATGCTAACACTAGGCTGGCACACAGAGGTAGTTCTGCTTCGCAGTTTGTTTTCTCAAGTGGTGAATGTTCTGTTTCATAAACAGCCTTGTAGAGCTGCTGACCTTTTTATGTACTACACTAATAGATCTCACATTCACAAACCCCTTCAGAAGATCAAGCAATAAAATCTTATTTTCTCAGGAAATGGTATCACTTGTGTATCTTAATGAAAATGCTGTGGTTTGTTGTTTTACACTGCATTGGAAGTACCGAGATCAAAAGAACTCACACAAGATTCGAGATTAGATCTAGCTTTGTAAGCAAGAGATGTAGTCTTTGTCTTTGATATGCAAACAAAGAATCATTAAGTAAATTTGATAATATCAAGCTAGTAAGAGGCTTCAAATACAAGTTGAGCAACCACCAGATAGCTGAAGACAAGCATTTTGATAAAGCAACATGAAAAAGAAATAAATCCCAATTTAACTTTGGAATTAATTCTAACACTGATCAGAAAAAGCCTCAAAAATTGTGTATGTCAGTATTTTGTCTCCAGACATGTTACTTCAGGAAAATGTGGAAGTCAAGGTGAACCTGATACGGTAATTTTGCATATCAGCAACAACTTGCACAGTTGCAAAACTTAATATTTGTGGATGGACAGCCCTCAACTCCATTGGTTTTGTCTTAAACAGAGGAAAAGGTTTGAGACAAGCTGGCAGCTCTCCAGACTTGGGACCTTCTGCATGCGTTCATCCCAGAGGCAGGTGCAAGCTTCTTCACCCAGGCTGGCATGCAGCCTTGGGATATGTCAGGATTTTTTTGCCTTTATTTAGCATCCCAGGGGCTTTGCCCCAGCAGCTGCAGGTACAAGGCTTAGTGGTTTAAAGAGGCAACTGGGCCACCTTATACCCACTCAAATGGGGCTTTTTTTCAGGGCAAGTCACAACAAATCAGAAGAGTTTTGGATTAAGTCCCTGGAATAAAAGAAGTGTTCAGGCTATTGCAGCCACACAAGCCAGCACGCAGATGAGGCTGTAATCTATGGAGGTTTTTAATTTTTGAAGACACAAATGAGCTTTTATTGTTTCAAAGGCGAGACATGGAGAAGAGAGGGACTGTCACCATGATGTGACAACCCATTCTGCTCCTAGTTTTTTTCATGCAAAAGCCACCAGAGCTCAACTGACAGTTTGCATTAAATCTGTACCTGCCTCTGTGGCCAGACACTGCACAAAACGGAGCAGAAAAGCTGAGTTCACCACAGGCCAGCGGCAAGAGAATGCACAGCTATTCCCCCAGTTGGATGCAGTGAGAGGCTGGGATGTTTAGAACTTCAAGGACAAACAGAAGCAAAATGCAAATACAGACGCATGCCTGGTCTAACTCCCCCCTGCAATACCAAGCACTGCAGGAACCATCAAGTGCGGTTTTCCCTCAGAACACTGAGGTAGCACTGCTCCTTGCCTGTTTAATACAGCTCTTTATTGCATGCAGTTCTTAGGAGCCTCAATTTCTCCTTCTGCACAGCTGGAGAAGAAACATTGGCACATGAATACATGTCATGAGTGGCCCATGAGCAGCAGTCAAAATCCTGCACACCACACCACTGTCTTTGCCACCACTTTGTGTTTAATGAGCTTTAGAAAAAAAAAAATCAGTGGCAGAACCAAGACAGATGATTCAAATTCCACTACAGTCAAATATACATACACACACTTAGTGCAATACATTATGGGAAAGGCTACATCCTCCTTTTAATGTCCATATCATCACTGGTCCAGAATTAATGTTCATGCCAACAGCATTAATTACCCTCACTTTGATTTCTCACACGGAAAAGGCAGGCGCACTCCAGAACCACCAAAACCCTGCAGTCCCTTATTACAGCATGCTTTTCTTCAGCCTAAGAAAAACTGTGATAATCAATATTGATTGATCTCTGCGCTTAGCCCCACTGCCGCTTCTAAATCACAAAAGACACTTCAAAAGATAATGCATCTATTTAACCAAAGCAGGGGTAGTTACACACAGACTTCAGGGGCTACACATGCAAGAGTGCACTGACAACTCGTAAAATAGATGGGAATAATTAAATGCCTAAAAACACAAAAGTGCTGACAGATTTGACTTTGTTGGCTAAAAAACAGGCTGAGGAGCATGGTTTAAGCACCCTTCAAACAGCTGGCCTCCTGCCTGCCCCACCATCCACGGCTGTGAACCAGCTCCCAGGTTTGGGTGCAGAACTATGTCTGGGCTTCTGGAAGAAGCAGATTTGTCTTCTTGACCTGTTAATTAGGACATGGGTGATGCAGGTTTAAAAGTCTTTTCTACTTAAGACATGGCAGAAAAGAAGAAAAGAAGAGAAAAGAAAGCTCTGGGGACACCTTAGAACACCTTCCAGTACCTGAAGGGGCTACAAGGAAGCTGGGGGGCACTTTTTACAAGGGTCTGTAGTGACAGGACAAGGGGTAACGGGTTTAAATTGAAAGTGGGGAGGCTTAGATTGGATATCAGGAAGAAGTTCTTCCCGGAGAGGGTGGGGAGGCACTGGGTCAGGTTGCCCAGAGAAACTCTGGATGCCCCATCCCTGGGAGTGTCCGAGGCCAGGCTGGATGAGGCTTGGAGCAACCTGGTCTAGTGGAAGGTGTCCCTGCCCATGGCAGGGGGGGGGACTGGATGGGCTTTAAGGTCCCTTCCAACCCAAACCATTCTGTGATTCTGTGATAAAGCCCCCAAATGGTCCCTAAAGAAATAAGCCATGGGGATGCTCTAAGACCACATGGCTAGAGGAACACTTTGGGTGGAAGAAGTGGGAGCACACCAGCTCTCTGAATCCCACAGGATTTCAGGAACGCACATAACTACAACTGAGCCACAGAAACTTAGATATAAAGCAGAAAGAAATGCCACAGAAATTAAGGCAACCACAGGTGAGGAGGGCAGAATTTAAGGTTAATGGACACGCTGTCATTCCTCTGTGGGCATGCAATCCCAGGTGTTAGTGACACATCAAAAATAAAACCCAAGCTCTCCAGTCATGTACACCCTTGTATATGTATTGCACTTACAGTACCAGAATTATTTCTATTGATTTCCATTGAAAACCAGCCCCAGAAACCTACCCAAGTTGAAAGTTATGGGAGAGCTTGATCTATATAGATGGTAAAGACTGTCAGACTGTGATTTCAGGCTATTTGGGGAAAAAGAGAAAAGAAAAATCCAAAAATTATCTATGGAGACCTTTACATATGATCAGGATGGTGGTCAAACACGCTGAAAAGAAGAGCTCAAATTTATACCACCCATGTGCAATACAGGCTCATGAAAAAGTATTAAATCATTTCACAGAAAAATAGGCTTCCTAACAGCATGCAAGACCATACTTAAACTGTACTTTATTAGCAAAAATTTAGAATAGGCTAAAAAAAAGGAAGCCTTTCCATTTTCCCTTGGCAGTTGCCTCTATATTTGATTGTAACTTGAGAAAGATAAATAACTTCGTGAGGGAACAAGCATTTTCTCTGGTAGCCAGCGAAGCTGCCTATTCTCAGTTGGTCTGCATCAATATATCTTCACTGAAAGCTGTGGAGCCCACCAGTCCACAATGCTGGGATCTGCACTTTCAAGGGCATAAACTTGACACCATATAAATATTATATGCTTTTCTTTCACTTGGTAGCTCAGAATTGATTCATTCTAGAGTACAGTTTCAGTGCCGAGTAGAACATAACTCATCTCCAATTGGCATTTGTCTCTGAATAACACACCAAGCATCCGTATAGTGATGAAGCCTCTAAGAAAATGACAACATCTTTCTCGCTCTCGCCACCACAATCCTAGGTGTGATTTGCCCTCAGACCTTGTCTATTCCAGAAAATAGCTTTACCAATTCCTTGCCCTCTTCTCTCACTGCAGACTTGGGTTTGTTTTCACCAGGAATTGTTTGAACTGAAAGCTTGTGTAATCAAAAGACTGGAGCACAGAAATATCTTCCCTGCACAATGCCGTACCTGGTTGGGAGAGAATACCAAACCCACTGCTCACAGCAGGAAAGCCAAATATCCAGCTACACATTGGCTGTGAAAGCTGGCTGCAGACATGGGTCCAGCACCAAGGGAGGAAATGAGATTTGATGGCTGAGCCTGAGATAAAGATGTCCTTTATTTCATGGAGACACAGGGGCTATGATTTTGGTTTCCAACCTTGATCAGGAGCAGGGGAAGATCTGTAGTGAGTTGGCTGACCTATAAATCACAGGAGAGATTGGAAATAGGGCAGAGCAACCATGGAGTAGATAGAGTCACCCTTCCAGTGCTGTATATTATATATATTTATTTTACACTTCCATGCAGCACAGAAGGATTTGAACTCAATTACTAACTGTTTTTAACCTGGTTAGCGAAGCATCTCTTCCCTGCCTGTTTAACAGTGCAGGCCCCTCACCCAAACATGGTCACCAGAAACACCTCCCTCCCTACTCCTGCTGAGGGTGGCTTTCCCTGGACACAAACCAGAACAGGACTCAGTGACACCAAGCACCACAAGGTTTCCTCAGTTTGCTCTTTTAGATGTCGTCTTTTATTAGAGAAGGGAGAGAGTGCCAACTAATTCTGCTGCTGAAATGACTGTTTCCTCTCCACATTGAGGGATGATGGAAACTACACATACAGCCAAAACAGCAAAGGTCAGCCTGTTTTTAAAAATGCTAAAGAGTCAGTTACCATTTTAATGCATTGAATGAGGTGTGAATTGTATAAGTTCATTTACAGATGCATGTTCAAGTCCCTGTCCTATTGCTACATATATCATAGAGGTCATAGCCTGCAGGTTTTTTGCCCCTGGAGTTTAGCTTTGCTTCTTCCCAAGGGATCAATAAAATAACTCAGGTTTCCTTTCTATTGTAACTGTGTTGTTGACAGTATCTTATCCCAGATATTGAACTGCTGGCACTACATATTATATTGGCAATAGTCCATAAAACAAGTGTTAATTGAAATGCAATACCAGAAAAACAGCACAACAACCTTTCAGTAGAGAGCCACAAAATTTTAAGCAGACTCCTTTTTCAAGACTCTTCATGAAGTTTCTTTTTCCCTTCTGAACCCCCAGTAAGTTCAACACAAGAATATACTATCTCAGACCATGTTTTTGGGATCAAAACTAGAGGATGCCAAACAAAGCTCTCAATGACATCAGCTCAGTGCATAAAACTAGGGAGAATTTGATAAAGTCAAGACAGCATTAGTAGTTAGCTAGTCATGCAATAGGAGTCTCACTTCTTTAACTACAACAGAGGCTTCTACAGGAATACCTTGACAGTATTACTTTGTTCCCCTCCCTAGCTTGCCTCAGAGCATACACATCAGGCAGCCAGAAAAAAAGGAAAAAATGAGTGCCACAAAGTAAGCCTACCATAGAAAGAGAAACTTACTTTAATTCCCTTCCCAAAGATGACTCATGTTCTTTAGAAGAACTTGAAAGTCAAGGTACTACTCTGTAAAGTCTTCATCTTCTCACAGCACTAGTCTCATAGCAATTTTCCATGTAAACAGGAAAGTTTTAATTACATAATGGGTACTTCTCCTGTTTTCATAAGCATTCCTTCACAAAGATGCAATGCTTAAAAAGAGAGCCATTCCTTAGTCAAAAATCAAATTATTGAACAACAAGACTTATTGTTCAGAACAAGTGAAGCAATATTGCAGTATATACTAACTACATATCATAAACCACAACCCCAGACAACAACACACTCCAGTGACAAATTCAAATTAGCCATATTCAGAAAATACGTAAAAGCCCACTACCCCTGTTGAACCATACCTGTGGAAACAGGCAGCATACACTCCACTTCTGACTGATCTGAGATTAAGATGTCCAGCTGACAACAGCCATGCCATTAACTCACACAGCCAAGAAAACAGAGAGGCACACACTACCAGAACCCATTTTCTGGCTTATATATAGCTATGAGGTTAAAGCATGCTGGGAAATGGGGGTGGGGACTTTCTCAGAAAACTCCCACCACATGCTCATGCCATGTGATGAGCTAGGTTGGTCAAGTTAGGTCTTTAAGATGCAGGAGTCTTTCCCAATTCCTCTTTTTGGGTGGTTTTGCTTTAATTCTATTTCTTATGCTACAGTGAGTTGAAAGAAAATAGTTTCTATTAGGTTGTGTTTGTAGTTGTGCTGGTGGCTCTGTCTTGCTATTCTTACTGTGGCTGTTAAAGTGTAAAGGGCAGAGTAATTCCTAAATTGTCTGTAGCTGCTTATTTCTTTTGGTATTTCTTCTATGTATATATCATTTTCTTCAGAAAAATGAAAGAGCTTTTGTATGCTTTTCCCATGTTGCTTGGCTATATTAAATTATGATTGAATTTCTGTTCTGAACTCAACCAGATACAAGCCTCCCAAATCCTCCAGACTTTTGCTCCCTATAATACTTTTCTCAGGGAAAAGGCTCCACTGGGAGACTTTCTGCAAAGCTGTGAGATCACCCCAAGTATCTGTACTTCAGTTTAAGCTAATCAACGTTTGCCCATATCTGTGACTTTGCTTCTTTGTGTATTAGCTAAGGACCCATGAAATGGGACCAGGAGGTGCTTATTGGGGCTTTTAAAAAGCTATTGATGAAGCTAATTAGGGAAAGGTTTTTTGAAAAAAGACAGTAAGCATGGGGTGCAAGTTAACAGGCTGTAATGGCCTGAAGAATAGTTAAGGAGCAGAATAAGAAGGACAATTACATCTTCTTCTCCTGAAAGCTGGAAGAGCTGCCCCAGCCTGCTGAGGCTACTGACACTGTGCGACATCCCAAGAGGAAGAAGGTGTCAATGTTTGTGAAGGAAACCAAATGACATAGGATACTTTTAAAGAAAACGAGAGTGAGCTGGAAGATGACTGACAATGGAATTCATTGGAGAATTGAAGGTAATGCACCTTTAAAATGCAACTATTTGGTGCATGTTATTGGGTGTTCTGTTGTATAAAAAAGTAGTCTGTTGGTATTGCTGTAGACAGCTTAATGAAACTCCTTAGTGCCTGGCAGCATTAATAATAGAAAGAAAAGGGTGTCATACCTTAAAATGAAATCTAATCTAGCCTGACATGGTGTATTGTTTACCTCTGACCTTCCCACCTCAGAAATCCTATTAAAGACATGAAGAGGCATTGACTCATTAAGATGAGCAGCAGCAGACCAGCTTAAGCTGTTTTGCTTGAGAAAGTTGATAAATGACTATTGTCATGAAAGGTAGAAGAGAGAGAAACTGGGTAGCAGTGGTAGGTTACTGGGGAAAGGGAGCCTTATCTTACAAGAGAAGGAGTCTCCCTTGTTTTACACTGCTGTGGACTAGAAACATCCTGAGGAAAGGATGGGCTTTACCTTCGCTGGTGGTGGGAGAAGGCTCCCCTTCCTGGTGACTGGGGTGGGGATGGGGATTACCTAGGCTTTCCATCCCAGGGCTTCGATGGGTGACGGTATGACTGTCCCCTGGCATGGAACAGCAGGAGGACCTTGGTTACAGTAAGTCAGAATGAAATGAGATCATATTTGGTTGTTCTTGTCAGTTATGATGCCCTTCTTCCTCCCTGTGTGTCTCTGGCAAAGACCAGTTAGGTTTTAAGCTCCTCTGTTTTGGGTGCTGAGACTGGTCACACCCTGCCCTTGCACTGCAGGGCATCCCGTGAGAGAATGGGAATGCTCATGCAGCTAGAAAAAATAACCTTCTGGATGCAGTGGGAAGGGTCTCTGGTGTGCTCAGTCAAGGAAAAACTGAGAGGAGATACACTGCAAATATGTAAAACCTAACGATAAAGAGGAAGGGAGTAAATGCTTATGACTACAGGAGAAAGAACAATAAACCTGAAGGATACAATAGAAGAACCAAGTTAAGTATCAAGAAAGATTGTCCAAGAAAAAGGATAGTTAATCACTAGCACGAGTTTATCCTTGAAGAGCCGATGAATGAGCATCAGCTGAAACGCACGGCTGTTCCTGCCTGTGCGCAGGGCTCAAGGGACCTCCCTGCAGAGGATGAGCTCAAGGGCCTCTCCAAGTCCCTTCTAGCTCCTTTTCTGGACATCCTTATCCATGATTAATGGGTTGTCTCTTGCGCTGCTGGAGCGGCTGGCAGAGAGGGAGAGCGCGCTGCCTGCCCCACCAGCTACGCCGGCAGGCGAGGGATGCCCGCACTACGTCTCGCTGCTCACCCTGCGCTGCTGGCACGCTCCGGGCACAGCGAGCTCCGCAAGCTCACGCAGACAGCTGGTTCATCTCACAGTGGCGGTTGGGTTTTGCCACGCTGCTGCCTGCCCCTCCATCCCCACCGAGGGCTCACCGTTAGTTACAGCCCCTGCACTGGAAACGCGGAGATGCTCAGGCAGTGCCATGCAGCACAATTGCAAAGCCCTAAGTGGAGAGGGTGTATTTGGGGTAGCACAGTTAAGATGTTAGGATTTAATGCTTTTAGTGTGGGCAGTTACTAATTACAGGGTCAGACGTTAGGTTTTTTTTTCCACCAAGTCCCTGTTTAATTCAAACAACTTAAAACAGGTTTTAACAGCAAGGTGCTTTGAACTACATCAGTAACTGGTTGCCACCTGTGCAGTCTCTAAGTGCTCTCTTGGCTTTCAAAGGCACTTGGATGTGAAACTTCAAGAGAGAGCATGTTTTAAAGAATAGTGTAGGGATTGAGAGATGATGATGCTCTTTTCTTTTTTGCTTCATGAAAACTAGGGCTATAATAAAAATTTGACACCTTTTTAATGGCTCGCTTTTGAAAACTTCAAAACCCTGGCTATAGTCCAACTTTTTTCTGCTATAGGCTGTGACTTGTAGTTTCAAGCTTAAGTGAAACTCCAAAAAGGCCCCTAGGTCTCCTGTTGTACAGCCAACACCGCATGATTTTCATGACTTTGCAAGTGCATCAGAAAGCTAAATTATTGCTGATTTGGCCTGTATATGCAGATCCCCTGATTCTCGACAACTATCAAATACAGATTAAATGGCTGATAAATCCAGTGTTGAATACACTCAGAACTTTGTTACTCAAGATGAAAAAAAAGGTTTATTTATGAAAGGCAGACAATACTTAAAAGGTGCAGAACTGCTTTAGAGATTGGAATCACAAAAAGCACCTGCACCTGCTCCAAAAACGCACACTCAAAGGGAATAAGGAGATTCTTAGCAGCACTCATGGCTCTCTCCCTATGGCTGCTGTGAATCATTTGTTTCACTAACTTCTTCACCACATCATCCCACTCTCTGCAAACAAAAAGTTTACTAGTGCTAATTAATAATAGAAAGTGAAAAGTTAAATATCAGCAGACCTGCCTTTATGCTCCTGCTAAAGAATGCTGCAGCCTGTAGCACGACAAATAAAAGCAGACTTCCACTGCTGTTCGCAGCTATAGCCTTAGCTCCAACGCAAGCATGCTCAGGATGTAAGGCAGCGTGTGAATCCCCCCTTTTCTTTCCGTTGCTGCACCTTTTTTTAACTGCTTCTTTTAAAAGAGCAAATGTCTGTACACTTATATGTAACATTTATTGCTTTAGAAAAGAAACCTGGTTTGTGTTGTGTGATGGTGTTAGTTTGAGAAAATTCTCCCATTACTTAATGAAAAATTTAAGAACATCGCTCAAAGAGGGCAGCTCAGGAGACGTGTATTTAAAGTTTTTCTGATGTTTGTTTGCACTGAATCTGTGGCTGGCTTTTAAGGAGCAACCTGGCACAGGTATGATAACAGCTTAGCTAAGTTAATGTAGAATGCTTATGAAGCTTCAAAAAATATTAGAATAATGTTATAATTGAGGCCTTCATGCTGTCCAGATGATTTGTTGCTAGATAGCATCATCTCTCCATATCACAGGTGGCTTTTGCTGCCCACGGGAGTCACTTGGTAAATGAGGCAAAGAGGGGTGGCTGTCCCACCTGCCCCACAGACCTGGCCTCGAGTGCTGCTGCATCCCCATCTGGGATGTCACGTTCATTTGGGTGATTCAATGAACTGCCAGTTCCTGGACACCTCAGATATGCACCACCAACGATAACATTTAGCTGCTTCTTCATCCTCAGTATAATTGTGAGATTTTCTGTTTCTCAGATGGCAATAAGTTAATTAGGCTGGATAACACATGGCCTCTATAAGCTGTACCAATGATTTCTCTGCACACACAATTTCTTCTTGCCTTCTTTATCATGTGCTGAAATTAATCATTAATTTTCACTTGCAGCTGCCTCAAGAAGTTAACAACATCATGCATATTATAAACAGCAAATTTCTTTTCAATAGCCAGGCTCTGAATACCAATTTTTCAGCAGTATAATTGATAAAATTCTGCTCTACTTGTCAGCACATAAAGAGTATACTCACTTCTACCTAATATTTTTTATATATTTAATTAATTTCCATTCTAGTGTGAAATTTTAAAATGATCAATGCATGAAACATCTGTATTTGCACCAAACAAAAGGTTAAACATACAGTGATGAAGTATCGTGCCCAAGTCAGTGAGGGTTGTGATCTGAGTTGTGTGCATTGCAGCGGGCTTCTGTGTAACAGAGAAACCCTTTTCCTACTCATTTTTGGAAGATATGAACGGGTTTTTCTGCTGTGGCTCATAAAATACAGCTTCATGCTGTCAGGCTTGGCTACAGCTTGTCTTGACGTGGCTTTCCTTATGCTAAGGGAATCATACAATTTAATCTCATCAGATGATAGCTTTTATTTGAAGATTTTTTCAGTAACAGAATCTAAAGCCAGCTCTGTTCACAATTATTACATTGTTCATTTTGCGACCGAGGTCCAACCAGATGTGTTTTACTACTGCATAGGGCAGCCCTCCCCAAGACCGTTAGCTTTCCAATCTTTTTTCCATCTGCCAACAAACTGTCTTTGCTGCTTGCTTTGATTTTCTTTGATTATTTGTGTTATCCAAATGAATGTTTGAATGCTCTTCTCAGAATTTTTGCATGAAAATAACAGTGGAAATCCATTTGCATATATGTGGCTGGTTTCCAAGTACAAGCCTCCTGGCTTTCACAGGTTTCCTCTTGCTTTTCCCCCAGAGGAGGTGTTTCTTTCTTACCGATAGCCGTAAATGCCAGTACATCGAGGAGTTCCAACTCTTTCCATTTATTACAATAAACACTTTTAGCATCAGTGTGATAGCTTTGCTGGACCTGTTCCATTATCCTAAAGGATAACAGGGAATATGAAATTCAGGGGGAACTAACATTAGTAGACAATTTTGCAAAGTTTGCTCTGAGTTCTCTCATGCCGTTCCCTTTTTTCAATATATTCCGAAGGGAGAATATATGATCTAGCAAAACATGAGCAATAAGTGAATCACTTTTGGTACAAATCAGGAAAGCTTAAATCCAAACAGCTCTTCAATTGTTTGCATACAGCTACATCCTGCTGATTTTGGTATGAAATAATGGTCTCAGAAAATAGCCTATGGCATGAACTTGTAGACTGGGGTCTTGAGTTGCAAAGTGATCTAAGGATGACTTAATGACCACAGAATTTGTTGTGTGAAAATAAATAAAAAGGCCAAGAGATCTTGCTTTCATTTAGCTAATATATTTTTTTAAGGTCCATTCTGGAGGGGATGGCTTTTCCTCTTTTTTTTTTTTTTTTTTTTTCACGTTTGGGCTCAAATTACCTCCAGGCTGAGAGCTATATGAAAACTTTTATTCTTTCCAAAAGTAAAACTCTGGTGTAGTCTCCCAAATGTATTGGTGGGAATAAGGAAAGTAAAGTGTTTTGAGGTAGTGTGAGAAGTTCATAGACAAGAAATTGGAAAGAGTATTCTTGGAGTTTAACACTTGTTGCCATGATAAATCACTGTGTCTGAGCTGTTGAAAAATTCCTGATGTATTTGTTGATAATGAGTGTATCATGTTTACATTGTAATAATCTGCTTCAGGGCTTCTCTTGGATACTCATAGGTGAGAGAAACTTTCCTCTACTTGACTCTTTTTTGAGAGGATGATGGAAGAGGGAGACGCTCTCCTTTTCTGCAGCTCAGCAGAAAGGCCAGAAGCAGAGGCATCAGATATGCTGATGCTCCTCTTGAAGCTTGAGTCTCCAGGTGGCAGGTTGATGTTTTGCTGGGGGTTGAATTGCTCATCAGATTGCACATCAGGAACTCGGTGCCCCTTTCTTGCTCGGTGTTTTGCACGGTCGCTGCGTTCAGCTGCCGGGAAGCCGTGCATCCGACAGCCCTTGAAGTTTTAATAAACGCCTGCTCTGCTTCGTGTTAGCATTCCCCGTGCGCATGTATTATAATTGTTGAGCTTTACAAGTTCTTGGCACTCTCCAGAGAGCGAAATCTCTCTTGGTAATTCTTCAGTGAAGCATAAAAATGTCTGTTTAAAGATCTATTATAACCCAGACTGCCTGTTTGTCCATTTTCACTTTACTGGCCAACAGTGTGTAATAATACTTCAAGATGAAAGATGTTAACTTTACAGATGCCAACAAGTTGGAGCAATAAATGCATTAGTCAAGTACTTATGCAGAGGTGCGTAAGGCTGGGTTTTTTTTAATGCAAAAACTACAAGGAGAGAGAGATTCTCCACTTGATTTGGAGCTATCAAGAGCAAAATATTTCAATGAAGACTAAAACTCAACAGAATTGCTTTGCTCCATACTGTGTGGAAAGTATAAATGACAAAAACGAGATGTTTGCATTGAAGCAGAGGAAATGCGATGGAATTGTGTTGAATAAAGCCATAGAAATAACACAGGGTAGAAAAGCCACAGCTTCAAAACTAATTTCTAGTAGGTTCAGAGACTGTGGATGTCATTAAATATACACTAGTAGCATAAAATAGAAAATATGGGTGTGCAAAAACAATGAGGTGCAAAAAGTATCAAGGAGCAATAAAGAGGTAGGTAACAGGGGAAGGGTGGGCTGGTTAGTGAATGCAATTAAAGACTCCAAAGAAATTAGAAGGAAAGTAATGACACAGAGTAAAATACAATTTCACCAGATGATGAGCGATAGGGAGCGTTTCCAACATGAGTAAAAAGTCAGTGAAGGAGATCATGGGCTTTCTAAGGCAAAGCCAATCATTTCTATACAATAGATTCAGCCTCTGCAAGAAAAAAAAAAAAATTAAATTCACTGCTTCGATGTTCATAAAGGATATGGAACAGATGCCAAGAGCAGATGTACAGTTTCCAAAAGAGGAGAAAGAAACATTGCAGAAAATCAGTGCTGTAACAGCTGATCAAGAAATAAAACAATCTCAGCAATGGGGAAGAAAGCCAAAATTGAACAAAAATCCACCTCGTTGTTCTGAAGAAATCCAAAGAGGAAACAGGAGCCTGGGTCACAAACGTTAAAACAGGGAAGCAGGGATCAGCTAAAGGGATATTAAAAGAGGGTATTAAACTTAATGCCCTGGAGCCTCATCTTTCAAATCAAAGAAGGCAACAGTAAGAAGTTTGATTTTCTGTTTTTCTTATAAAGGGCTTGAGGTGTCACAATAATATAAACATCTGATTAAAAAAATAAATAGAAATAAGAATTGGTTTTATTTCTTCTGAAACCTTCATTTTGTGGCTCCCAACTTTCTGGATAGCGTCTTCCTTGTACCGCACTAGATGCAGATCAAATACATCATAAAATAATTGGGTTTTTTCCATTTCGGCACATTCCAGCCATTCAGCATTATGTTTTCAAGATGAAGAAGGACATTTTTCCCTTGTGTTCTCGTGCTTCATGGGATTTATAACAATAAATACGAGCTGGTAGCTGTGGGGAATTCTGATTTGTAAAGTGACCATCACAAAAGTAAAGCATCTTGAACTAAAATTAAACTTGAGGTTTGGGCTTGTTTCCAGTGGCAGAATCCGATTACTGGTGATGAAAAGAAGGAAGCAGAGTAGACCAGAACAAAGTTATCCACACAGCTAGAAAGCCGGAGCTGCACGGAACCTTATAGATTAGGTGGGGACAGTTTGAACATTTTGATTTGGAGCACCAGTGAGTTAAAAAGAGTACTGATGAAAAGTTTCTGGGGAAAATGCTTTCCTGTCACAAAACACTCACACTAACGAGCCTCTGCACTTTGGCAGTGCTGCACTTAGCTCGGACTGTTTTGAATTTCTTTGGAAAGCAACCAAAATACTTCAAGCAGTTAAAGTAAATTCATAAAATCATCAAGTGAAAAATCAAGTGCATTATGATACTTGGGGGTGTGAGGGGGGGTGTGGGAGGAAGGTATGTAAAGTTCCTTCTGAAATAATTTAATACATTAAATTTAATCTTCAAAAAAATGTCAAGGGTGAGAATAGAGTATGAAGAAAATGTCATGCCCTTGATGTCAGGTGACATCTCTGAAGGCAATGGGTTACATAGATGTGAGAAGAGGGTTTGGCTGGTCGAGGATTTTGAATACATCATGTTTATCAATGTTCTTTGCCCAGTTATAATTTTGCAGTCAGAAAAACACTGGGGCTATATTCTGTAGCTATGCAAGCTTCCTAACTGCTACGGCTGAAATTACTGTCTGTTTTATTTATATAGATACACAGCACAATTTAAACTTTCTGTATTAATAAGAATCTTGTGAAGAAAGGAGCCTCAGGAGGAATCAGAAAGACTGGGACACTTGCAGTGGGTACTGAAATTTTGGTTCATGTTCCCAAGAAATGGGCATTTGCAAGAAACAAAGAGTGGAGATGTTTTTTTTTTTCCAAACCTTGACTGGTTTCAAGGACTGAGAGGCAGAAACCATTTATGGCAAATGAGAATCCACCCAAAGAAAGGATAACATCATGGCCACTTTTGTAAACAAGTTTTGAGAGAGAGTTGAGAGGGAATAAAAATAAGATTTAAGAGGGAGGGAGAGCTATCATCAAAGTATGTACTATGTGGGAGGAAGTCGTGTTGGACTCTTTGCTCAAAGTGCAGTAACTCCCTATCATTTCCTGCACTTTATTAATAACTACTTTTCTGTTTAAAAATATTTTAATCCCTTTCGTAGCTGGAATGACTCATCAGCTCCTTTTTCATTGTTAGAGATGATGTCTTCCAGTCTCATACACCACAACAGTGTCCCTAGGGAATAGAATAGTGCTAAGCTGACAGTGTGTCCTATTCTATTCCCCCAGATCTGCCAGTCTAATTATTCTCATTAATTGTAACAGACAGCTAAACATCTATGGTTATGAAAAAAAAAATCAGAAAGCAATGCCGTACTCAGAGCTGATAAAAGAAACATGAATCTTCCTGCTGCATCACATGGCGATGTGATGTTATTTCATAGCCCAGGGGTCACAGTTGTGCCTGCTGTTGCTCTCAGTATTCTGGAATAAATAATCTTGGAGAGACTTCATGCTTTTCCCAGCAGGCCAGTGAGCAGCCTGTGCAGAGACCCCCATGTCCAAGGAGTGGGTACCATGCAAGGGACACACCGCTGATTCTACTTCCTCTGAGGGGCAGAAAGCTAAGGGACAGCATTCATTGCTGCATCCTCACGCTGCTAGGGGAAGGGGAGCGCTCAGTCCTCTTGCCCCCAGCCAAAAGCCTGGAGTCGGGAGAGGAAATGAGTTACAAATGGCTCTTCCCAGTGATGGAAAATTTTGCCTCCCCACAATCTTTAATTCCTTTATTTCTATTCATTATCCCATGTCCCACTGCAGAAAGTGATGCAAAGTTGTTTTGTCACATGCTGTTACCACAGATGATGATAGAAGACCACCAGCTTTTCTCTTACTGTGAGGCCCTTCAGTCAAACCCAATAGAAAACAGAAATGTCATCAAGTCAAAAAGGTGATGTAAGGACACTCTTCTAACTGCTGGGTTTCAGGCAGGGAGGATGGTTAAGTGGAAAAGGGTCAGTTTATCACGTTACACCAGACAGCCGTATTTTAAAAATTGAAAAGTAGTCCTTATTGTATCATGTTGACATTATTTTCCCACTTCTTGCCAATGCCAGCACCAGTGCTGTAAGTAGAGCAAATTGATCTTAGGGGATGATGGCACACCAGTTTTATTTTTTGAAGTCTATGAGAAAGGAAAATGTGGTGGAGTCTCCATTGTTTGAGGTCTGTGTTTCAATGCATTGAGACAATAAAGCCCTGAGAGATAGGCTATCCTTCAAGTGTGTTTTATGAGCTGAAGACAGAATTATTGACTTGGTTTCTTTAGACTGTGTTGCGCAGATCAAAGAAGGTGTTCACAATTGTCTTCTAGGAACCTGACCAGTGCCAGTGTCACAAATTCAACATGAATAACCATTGTTTACCACCCAAGAAGGCACAAAGATGGTAAAAAAGTGACATACAGACAAAAGGGAAATAATAGGGGGAAAAAAGTGACTGCTTTCCAAGTGCAAAATTTATTTGAGAGTAATTATGAAGAATACTACGCATAGTTTAATCCATGCCAGATCTCCCAGTGAGCATATAAACATATTTATGCTACTAATGTTTCCACTCAGAAGCAAACTGCCCTTGCACTACACAAAAGCTTTTAGATATAGGGGTGGAAATGACACCTTGTTATGATGATGACAGCCAAGGTCCTATTGCAATAAAGACACAGTTCCACTGCAAACGATATGAGCCAAGCTCATGCACAAGCCTGCAAGGTGTTTGAAGAAGATAGTAGCTTTCTTTCAAATTATTTGATTGTGCATAGCTCCCAGGAAGAAGAAACTGAAGCTACTTGTCTTGCCCTCACCCACAAAGCTTCTTTGGGGTATCAAACTATGGCTTTTTTATTTCAAATTTGATTATTCCTTCTATTCAAATCTAAGTACAATGGACTTTATCTTCGATGGCTCATGGGGCCCTTGAATGTCAGATCTGTAACCCTGTGGAACAGATCCTCATCACTGTCTATTGTTTTCTACCAGATGAAGATCTTCCATAGAATCTACAGAAATAGGCCATTCATAAAAGCATAAAAACATATTGTACCAAGACAATAGCCCTGCAAGGCCTGCAACAGCCCTGGTGAAGTTAGCAGAGTTAAACATGCAAAGAATTTCCCTCTCTCCTCAGGCTCCAGTGCAGAATCCCCAAAACTATCATCTCTGCCTCATCTCCATTTCCATCACCATTTCCTAAAGACTGGAAAATAAGGATGAAAAACAAAGGCTTTAGCTACCTGGAGAGCTCCTCTGTTCATGGTGCAAAATGTACAATGATAACGTATGGTAAAATAGAGTTTATTATCTAGGCCTCTTCAGGACGTCTGCTTAAGAGATTTCTTTAATGTTTCAGCTCTGGTCAAGTTATTGATTTCACTATTCATGTTTCCATTTCATATTTTTTTCCCTTAATCAAGGTAGGCTGCTTTCCCTCTATACCCTACATGCACAAAAGGGAAGCAAACGGAGCAGTGATATTAACAGGTGCTGAGACCTTGGTGCAGGATTTTCTGGGAACAGTTCCTTGGCCGTTGTTTATGGCAGCACTATAGCACCAGGACAGTACTAAGGGATTAATTAATTTAAGGCAAGAATGGGTTTCCTCGTACTGTTGCATGCATAGGAACTAACATTCACATATGCTTAAGCTTCCCTCTTCCATATGCATTACTTGTATTCTGCCCTGTTTAAAGATTGAGGAAACATTGAATTGTTCACCACAAGACATATTTTTAGCCTACGTTTGGTTACAACAGGAGTTTCCTTTGGTCCTTACTTGAAAAGAATTAGATGTGGAAAATATAATAAGGATGTGGATCTAGTTCACCCATATTTACATATCTCGAGGTCCTTTGCCTCTTTCTTGGACATACAGTGTAGCATTTATTATGGCACAGTGCATTTGTCCTAAGTCACTGAGTACATTGTGGCATCCCATGGTGGTGGCTTGTTGGCAGGACACCTCTTCAGGTCAACATCAGAACAGAACAGAAATGCTCCTTCTACCTGATTAGGCACCACTGCAAGTGAGCAGTGGGAGGCCAAGGATTCTGTAGTTAAAAGGTTGATTAGCCTGTCTTAAAATAAACTTAAACTGAACCAAGGGTGAATGATCCAGAAAGTAACAAAGTGCATCTAATTAGAGTGGAAATGGAACAAACTGTGCTCTGCCTTTTTGGCTTCAGTTTATATGTTAATGAAAAGTCATAAGCACTATGCCTGATACTGTTAAAGAGCTTGAGTGAGTGAGCCTCTTGTCTTGGCCAGATGCTGCTATCACTTACACCAACATAAACGAGTCTTCCTTGGTATGGATCCAAGGAGCCTGTCTTACATCACATCAGCCTCAGTAGAAACCTTGAAAAGCCCAGGCTTGCTTTCAGCCCTTCACATTACAAACAGAATATTTTGACCTCTCCGCTTAACCTTAAATTAAATTTGCCTTTGGCTTTTCTGGGCTGGAGGGTCAATTTACAAAATATGCAGAGCTACTTGGTTCCCACCACTATGACAGTCAGAGAATGTCAGCTCAAGCGGGACCATAGAATCATTTAGGCTGGAAAGGACCTTTAAGATCAAGTCCAAACATTAACCCAGCACTGACAAATCCACCACTAAACCATGTTCCTAATCACCACATCTACTCATCTTATAAATACCTCCAGGGATGGTGGCTCAACCAATTCCCACAGATCCCAACTTCATACCTCTGCCCACCGTTGTAGGTCTATGCTGCACATTGGCTGTGTTAAATACATCACCTGCATGGTGTCGCTTGTGACACCTTCTTATACTCAAAATAAGCCGAGGCTGGAAGACAACACACAGGAAGTTTTACAGACGTCTCTGGAGGAGACCTGGAGTAGAAAAGCATCACCAGATGCAAAATGGAGGCACTGAAATGTGCTGTTGTAACAGGAATGTAATGAAAACTGTAATAACAGCACAGGGTGCTGGTGAAATTATGCAATTATTTCAATATCTTGCTGTAGATTTCTCTGGTGTCCTGTAGCACCATATTCTAGGTGGAATAGCTTAAAAGAAATATAGGTGCTGTACCAGCCATGCTTGTGATTCTATAACCATCAGTCTCCCCTGCATCAATACCCCTTAACTATGCAGCTAGGGACAATATATTAATTTCCAAGCCTAAAATGAAACAGGGTAGAAAGGTCTTTCCTTCTTTTAATCCTAAAATTATTTCCTGTAGATGCTGTATATTGTACTTACTGCCCTCAAGGGCTTGGTGTTCCGGTAAGAACAGGCTTGACTGTACCTCTGAGGCTCTCGGAGGGCTGAGCTGTACACAGCTGTATAACATTCTAGGTAGGGCAAGAACTATGATGTGACTCCTGATATGAATGACTTGGTCCAAAGAGGAATGACCCTGAGCCAGCTCCCTTGCCTTGATGTCTCTTATGAAGCTGACCAGTACTTTGGGGAACTAAGCCAAGACTTCACCCCTCCGAATCTGCCTACTCAGTGTGAGAAGTAGCAGTGCTACTGGTGTGGGGTCTAGCAAAGGGCTGGACAACCTTTAGAAAAGTGCCAGTTGTGTTCTTAAATGCAGTAAGATTTTCAGGCTGAAGGTGTGGGGAATAAGTCACTTATTAGTTCTTAATGGTTCTTTTTTTTTCCCTGAGGTGATTTGACCTTCTGACTACGGAGGTTTGTGGGCTGGTGCAGCTGTACGTGGCTGGGATGTCAACATTGGCATACGCAGCTGCCAACATTGCTCAGAGGTCAAGCTCCCGACTTTACGGGAGAGTCCAAGAGGAGAAGGAAAAAACCCAAAACATGGAAAAGGGAATGGGTAGGAAAATAAATCAGTTTTAAGCTAAAATATTTGTGGCAGTTCCTAAATTATGATGAGAAGTGCTAGTCTCTCCATAGTTGAGATCAAAGCCAGGGTTCGACCAAGAACCAGGCTTCATTCCCAACTCCACCCTCAGCTTCAGCAAGGCCAAACCGATTCTCCTAGCACTTGACAAAGCAGACCTATCCCAGGGTAGAGTTTTTCCAGCATACAGAAAAAAATCTGGCAAGGCCTCTGGACAGCTTCAGTGATCAAAACACTCGGAGGCTTCTCATATACTTGTAAGATTTTCCTATGATTCCTTGTTTGGGTTTCTTTTTTTAGATTTTGTCTTGCCTTCAAAATTACAAACCCTAATTGTGTTTGCCTTATTTCTCTCTTTTTAAAACAGTTCTCAGCTGGGGTAGCAAAGAGATCCAGAAGGATGGAAGAGGTTGTGAGAAGGTCAGGTACCTGGACATGCCAGATATCTGATGGCCGCGTACAAGCCGGGAGATTGCATTTGGCTCTGACATTCCCAGCACAGGTGAAAAGTTTTTGGAGGCTGAGGGGTATCAGTCCATCTCCTTCCTGCTGTCTCCATCCCAGTTTATGTTATCCCAGCTCCAGTTTCTCATCTTGAACAGGGTTAGGAGAGCCTCCCAGGACCATGCTTAGCAATCCAGCCTAAAAAGCATGTAAAGCCTTTGATTAACTTGTGAGCGAGTGGTATTTTTATCTATATGGAAATGTTCAGACCTTGAAATACAGACCGTATTTCTGCATTAACTCAAAGTGAATGATATCATACCCTTTAATTAAATCACTGGGGACAATGATGGTAAATCTGGCTTTATATTGATAGTGTCATCTTATTGTACCTGCTCTGTATCTCCTGCACCGTGACAGTGTGGCAGTGAAACTCCAGCACACTGATGTTCCACCATCCACATCATTTAATGCAACCATCTCCGGTCTTATAGAATAGATGGCTCAGTCCTAAATGGATTAACTTCCTCTGAGAAGCTATACAAAAGTGATTTATTTTCCCCTGGATACGCGTGCAAATGCGCGCTCGCATGAAGCAGTGACTTGCGTGCACATCAAGGATAATATACATCCTGAATAATCCCTTGCCACATCCAAAGACCTGCAGAGAGGAACTGCAGGACAAACAGTGGGAAGCTGATCCCAGCCCATGGGGATTTCATTAGGCCAAGTAAAATATGTTCTTATTCAGTTCCAGGTTCATGTGGAATAAAACACAGGTGACTCACCTAATGAGATTTCTTTGTCTCTCAAACACTATTGAACTTCTGGAAAGTTCACAGATTCAAACTCTTTCTCCTCTCTGCAGGTCTTTTTTATATGTATGAATTTACAACAGCAAACAGCAAATTCTTGAAAATAGACTAGAGGCCTCTCCCTAGAATATAGAATGATATCACATGAATTTCTGTGTTTCAGCTCCATTTAATAACAACCTATTTTTCTAAGTCATTGGCAACATAGTTTTTCTGAACCACTAGCAAATTTATTCCCTCCTAATAAAAATCAGGATGTCCTGATCAAGGGTTTGATGCAAACTGAAGGAAGCCAATGATAATCTTTCCACTGACCTCAGTAAGTTTGGATAAAGACCCTGAAATAAAAGTTAATGTGCATCAGGAGAAATAGTGGGCTGGAAGTGAAGCATCACAAATAAGTTTATTGCCTAAAATTGCTGCAGGAATAGTATTTGTCTGATGTTTTGGTATGGGTACATTTTGAGATACATTCTCTGCGTGGTTAGAGCAAGCATTTTCCTTAAATGAAAAAAAATGGAGCCGGTCAGACTTCTCTATTTGAATGCTGACGGCATTTTTCATTTTTATATCCATCTCAAGAGCTTATACAGAAAAACACGAGATTTTGCTGAAGCGGTAAGGGAATTTATACATTTAGAACAGATCTGTACCATTATGACTTCAACATGTAATGCTGAGGCAATAAAATTTATGACTCCCTTCTTCAGTGTTTTAATGAGGCATTGCCAGACTCGCTGTGTATTTGCAAATGTCTTAACAGATAATGATTTTTAAAAGTATTAGAGTACAGCTGCCAGCACAAATGGCCATAACACCAATTATCTTTGCAGGATTTAGTCATTATGTTGAATCAAAGGCAAAACTGAATCATCAGCCAGATTTCTCCCCCGGTTTGTGAAGGAAGTCAAGGGAACATGTTTCTTCTGGACACATCTCCTGTTAGCTTTCCTCCCCTCATGTCTCCATTGCTGGCATAATCCCAGCAATTAAACTGAGCCTCCTGATGAGACTTATTATTTTTAATCCATCTTGTTAAAGGGTTTAAGTGTTTTCACTAATCCATCTTTGGCATGCCTGCTTTTCCAAGCATAGCCGTTCTTCTGAAGGGAGCAAGGGTGCTTTGATAGTGCCTGGGAGAGGGCTCCTCGATGGTTGCGTGGCTGACTGACACCCCGCTTGAAGTGATCCATAAATTCACAATCAGTTTAGAGAAACGTGGGACCAGGTAGAGGTGGTGAAGGTGAGCAGATTGACAAAATGAGTCATGGAAATGGGTATGTCCACTCCATTTTCTTGCATATCCTCTCAGAAGACTCTCCATACCCAAACACCTTTGGGTCACAAAGTGCAAGAAAAATGGGTGGGATCTTCTGTGTTGCTTGTCTCCAAGCTCTCCAAACTCTTCCATGTTGTTCAGACTTCATGAGGTGAGTCTGTCTATTTGGGGGAAAAATGGCTGAAACCACTGAAACCTCCTATACCTTCTATTCCCTGCCAAAAGAGTAGCTAGCTTGTTTAAGGTTAGGCCAGGTAAGTATGAGGGTTTTTGAAGTGCTCCAGAAAGGTGCAATGACTGATGGTAATTTTATTTCCCCTAAATTCTGAATCAAAGAATAGGAAGTAGCAACTTCACTGTTTCCCTTGAGAGAAAGGACAGTTGTGACCTGTCAAACTCTTCAGCTTCCCCCATCTGCTGTCCAGAGCAAAAGGAGAACCATTACGATGTACTTTTTCCCTCAAAATCTCAACCTGCCGAGGGAGTGTTGGCTCCTGTGAAGAGGCAGAAGAAGAAAGGTACCAGCTCATGTCAAAGACTCCCCCATGCACCATACATCTCCAGCCCTAATCACCTCCAGGAGAGGCTTTTGGCAGAGGACTGAGTCAGTAGCTGAAAGCTGCTCCTGGTTTTCGAAGCATAGGATCCCAGGCATAGCCTCCCGGCTTCTGGGAGGTCTCTGTTTCAGCAACTATGCATTTGTAAGATGTCAAGGGCTTGTCTGCTAACCATTGACTCAGCTGACCCATCAGCAAGGTCAGAGGTTTATTCATAGGTCATGGTGAAGTCATTAGTTACGAATTTCCATCACGCTGGACTGCAGCTCCCGTGACCTCACTGTTTATCTGAGTGATTCCCTTGGCGGATACCGAGCTGAAGGCACGGAGCGACGTCAGGGCACTGGTTTGCTGCAGCTCTGCCCTCTCCGAAGGCATCCCTTGAGCGGTCACAGTTTGCTCTTCAGGTCTCCAAGTCTTCTGGGCTGCTCCTGCCCCTAACCAGCCGTGTAAGGCAGAAAGCTGTTTATTAATTTAGCTTCTAGGGCAGGTATGAAAGGAAAGGGTGTGATGAGCTCACTGGCTTAATATCCTTAGGTGCGTGGGTTGGTTTAAGGTACGTGTTCTGGTAAGGTCCAGAGACCAATTTTTCCCATCTAATAAAGCAGATAAATGAAATGGAAATATTTTCCTCAAAGTCTTTTATGCAAATATCCGTGGTTTTTCCCTCTGAGATTTTTATTTCGGCCTCCTTCCCTTGAATGCATTTGATACAAAGACTTTGTCAGCTGCACCTCCCTGTTGAGAGTACAGGTTCAATGTCCTTGGGCTGCTTGACTCCTTTTCTGTCAAGGAATAGAACTACATATGAGACTCTAGACAGCAGGACTTTGCTGATTTACTTTAGCTGGAAGATCCTGAAGGGAAAAAAATCAATACTGTGGGTTACACTCAGTAGTTTCTCTCCATTCTCATACTTTACAATTTCATCTCAATCTTAATACTTCATATACACATTCACTTTAGTATATGAAGCCACTGCAGGATGAACGGGGTCTTGAAATAGGTGCTGTAAAAACACAGAAGGCAGACAAATTCCCAATTCAACCATAAAACACAGGATGAAACAGGGACAAAATAGCCTGGCAACTGCCTGCCCAAGCCTGGGCACTTCTGGAGGAGAAGGTCCCTCTGAAATGCACGTTTTGGAGCAGTAGCCCACAAACAGGTAGAATGGGAGCATTAATTTGTGGGCTGCAATATCCACTGAGATTGGAGTGAAGACTCAGCTCTTTTATGCACTCATGTTGCTAAAAGCAAGTGTTGCTTTCATTTGCAAACCCACAAATCCCATGTGAAGTATTATTTCCCTGTTTTTCAGTGCTAAGAGATGTGTCTATATAAAAGCTCTCAGAAATATTGCTGTAAGGATTCTGTAATTCATTGTAACTCCCAGCCCTAATAACTACAAGGTGATTTTTCATATATTTCTAAAGTTGGCAAGCTAATATTTCTTGAATCAGTCAGAAAATAAATACTGCTCTATCCTTTGCTTATCCTTTCCTCATCAGAAAGCGCAATTACAAAAACACATTTCCCCAGTCTAGGATTTTAGGACTCCCTGTCAGTCATTTTCCCATCCTCCAGAATTAAATCTGGATCCTATTAGACGAGGGAAATGTCAACTGATTCATCTTCCACCCCTGATGGCCATAGCTTCCATTTCTACCTATCAAATATATGTCACAGCTGGAATGGATGAAAAGCAAAGATATTCTTACAAGCCTAAAACTGAAAGACATTCATACTGAGGAGAAAAATAGTGATAGCGGTTTCCACTCTCCCCAGGGAACAGACTATCAGCTCCAGAAACAACCAACCTCATGCTTATCAGAGGGTACGTCTGGGTACCATTTACTGCTGTTATTTAACCAACTTAGAGGCTTTCCTTTGCTGGGAAACAGCCCTGTGTGTGTAGAGACCGTAGGTATAGAAGTCATGAATGTGTCGTGGAAGAAAAATTGTATTCTTAAGCCAAAAAGAGTAAGACCTTTCCACACAAAGGTTATGGATGCTTTTAATTCCAAAGCCCCATGTGCCAGTGCTGCAATAATTGATGCTATAGCTTGACAAGCCAGATCAATAATTAATAGTGAGTTTGCTAGTTTTGAACAAAACAACCGCAGCAGAAGTTAAATCCATTTGTACCCTGTCATAGACCGGTGTGCTTTTAAAAAGATGAGCAGAAATCAGCAGGATGCATTACAAGAAGTCTGGTAGACAGCTGGGTATTTTGAAGCCTTTAATAACAGCTTAATTTCACTTAAGGCATGCCACATAGGTTACTACGAGCGCGGGGTGGCTCATCGGATGAGGGGTGTGTGATGGATCTCCTGTATGTTAAGCACCTTCCTTCTGGAAGTGTCAGAAACGTGATTGATTTTTTTTTTTTTTAATCCCTGTGCTGTTGGGGATTTCAGTTGCAACACCATTCACTTTGTCAGAATTAAAACAAAAATCCAGGCAGGCGGTCCTGAGTGAAATTGTAATGCAGTAGTCTGCCGTTGCTGTTTGGTGGGAATTAAAGGATCTTCCCCCACATATGGAGCATGCCTTTGTCTGAACAGACCTCACTGCCCCAGTGATCTATAATGTCCAACCCTGCTCCCCTAATTAAAAAAAAAAAGGTTGTTGGATCTGAAACCAGGTTCAAGCTTGTAATGTTGTTAATCCCAGGCACAAAGTAATCAAGAGTTAATCCTCAAATTCTCACTCAGGGAAATTATCTTCTATCAGCAGTGGGCTCCTGCCTTGTGTAAGCAGGTCGGGATGTGACTAATTTATTGTGAGACATATTAAAGATGCAGCAGGGAGGAGTTAACGTAGCAAATGCATGATTAACAGTAGCACAATTAACGTATCGTATTGTGATACTGCTGGCAGCATCTTCTGCTCGGGGTTGGCTTTTTTGGGAGCAGCATCTGCCCTCCTTGTCATGCAGGACACAGTCTGTTGTGCCATCATTTTGTGACAGTTGTGTTTTAAAGCAATGACATAGGTTGTCCCATCAAACAACAGGTAAGTGTCAAGTATTCGCATTTTTACCATGTGAATCCAAGACCAGAGGGATAAGAGCACAGTGCAGACTTTTTATAGTCTGTGCAGGAATGTATGCCTGTTGCTGAAGTATTTTTCACAGTAGCCAAAGGTTAATGGATGCATTGCCATGCATGTAATTAACACTTCTCTTGCAGCACTTCACCTTTTAATATCAAGCGTCGCTCTTGTCCGTTTGTCACAGAAGCTGGCATTTCCCTTGTTTTCTCACATCCTCCCAGATGCATAGCACTGGGTTTCTGTCTTCCGCATGTGAATCTGCAAACCTGTGCCCAAACCTCATTTCTGAGACTGAGCCGACCTCCGTCGCTCTGCTCCAGTGGCACCTTGCAGTGCCCAGCACTGAGAGTGCTCCTGCCCAGCTGCAGGCAGGGAAGAATGTTCTGCACATCTCCCGTCTGCATCCACACCTCCCAAAACTTCCCTTCAAGCTTCTCCTCAGCCCGAGCCCACAATCTGGGATCCAGCAGCTCCTCTCTGCCAGCTCAGGATCTTGTCACAGACCTGCTTAGTTCTTGGTTGCTTTAACCCACACTGCCCCATCCATCCCAACTACCATTTCAGCTCGTCACTAGATCCACTTTTGACATTTTGGGTCCGTCTGCTGAGGCTTCTTCTGACCATGGCATATGTCAGTGCTCCCAAGGGATGTCAGTCAATTGGTTTGTTGCTGTTTCAGCTTTTTCTGTAAAGATCAAGGCTTTCCTAGTCCCTGATGAGGAACTGAATCAATTCAGAGTTTGACTGAAACATCAGTCCATTTAATACTTTAATGCTCAGTCTTGGAAGTGATGCAATCACTAGACAGCTGCTCTTTAAATAAAATGCTGAGAGTATGCTGTCACTGGCAAACAAAATGCTGGGGTGTTGCTAAATATTACCCCAAACTACCTCAGAGTACATACCCATGGTGTGTGATTAATAAGAGGGATTTCTTTAATCAATACTCATTTCTTGGCCAGTTGTCAGGGTCCTCCTTTTCCCCTTCCACACTTTGCTGTAATGCTAAGTTCAGTGTTTTTCATGAATTTACCAGTCCAAAAAGACACGTGCTGGGATGCTGGTCGGTCACCTTGCAGGGATCATGCAACTGCCAGCAGGACCGGTCAGCGGAGCTGCACAACGTTGCAGGGGAGGTGGGGGCAGCGGCATTAATTGAAACTAACTGGAGGGGCAAATTATCTAAATTTCAGACATCCATGTTCGGTGGGGACTTGGCTGGTGCAATTGCCCTGGTTCATCATTTGCTGGGTCCTGCCCTTGGGTCACAACAACCCCCTGCAACGCTCCAGGCTTGGGGACGCAGGGCTGGAAAGCTGCCCAACGGGAAAGGACCTGGGGGGGTTGGTTGACAGCAGCTGAACATGAGCTGGCTTGTTCCAAGGTGGCCAAGAAGGCCAACGGCATCCTGGCTGGCATCAGGGACAGTGTGGCCAGCAGGACCAGGGCAGGGATTCCTCCTGGTGGTGGAGTCCCCATCCCAGGAGGGGTATCAGAGCCGTGTGGACAAGGTGCTCAGGGACATGGTTAGTGCTGGGCTGGGCAGTGCTGTGTTAATGGTTGGACTTGATGGTCTTAAAGGTCTTTTCCAAACTAAAATATTCTATGACTCTATGGCAGGGCTGATGAAGGGGTCCGGGGCAGGGCGAGAACAGCCCCTACGGGCAGTGGTGTGCTTGCAGCCAGGAATGGAAAGACAAAGCAAGCAAGTGAAATACTTGGAGGCTGGTTTATCCCATCATGGTGTTTGTTTTCCCTGTTCCTCTGGCCCTGCTCCTACCACGAATGCACTCCAGGCTGAGTAAAGTACTCCAAGCCTTCCCCTGGCTTGGTGGTAGAGGTACAAATGAAACTCAAAATGCCCCTGGGACAAAGAGGACATCAAGCATTAGATTAGATTAGATATCAGGAAGAAGTTCTTCCTGGAGAGGGTGGTGAAGCACTGGGACAGGTTGCCCAGAGAAGCTGTGGATGACCCATCCCTGGAAGTGTCCAAGGCCAGGCTAGATGACGCCTGGGACAACCTGGTCCTGGTCTAGTGGAAGGTGTCCCTGCCCATGGCAGGGGTGTTGGAACTGGCTGGGCTTCAAGGTCCCTTCCAACCCAAACCATTCCATGATTCTATAAACTGTACCTCCTCCTGCTATTCCCATTACTCCATCGTCTGTCACAACAGGGGTGATTGCTTTGCTATTGCTGTGTGGGGGCTTTCACTGCGGAGTGTGTCATGCTGCATCCCTCTTTCCAAGGCAGTAAGGAGTTTCAAAGTCAAAATACTGGGATAGAGAGAGAATAAAAGGTCCTTTTTCTGTTGTAGTTTTCTAAATTTTTCTTTTGCCATTATTAAAAAAATACACGGGCTTTTAAACGACTCAAAGGGAATAAACATCCATTGAACTTGGTTGACTCTGGTTGCCAGAGACAGAACTTTTAATAATTTTAACATATCAGAAATGCCTGTAATTCTCTGGAAACCCAAAGGCCTTCTTGTTTTTGACTTTCATTTCAGCCTGATGATAGATGAGCGAAAGTCATTATTTTTCCTTTTTCCAGCCTAAGAAAAAACTTTTCTAAACAAGGAGGAATATCCAGGTCAACAAAGCAGGGACAGGCTGCACCATGGAAAAAATAACATCAGCTCAGTTTCCAGAGAGGTGAAGAATCAAATGGCTTTTTCCCTGCCAGGAATTCCCGTTTCCCAGAGAAACTTGACCGATTTGAAAAGACGAGCAGAAAATTCTCTAAGGGGATTTTTTTTTTTCTCCCCATAGGAAAAGGGACTGTTACATTCTCTTCCTCTTACAAAAATCCTACATTTTCTTAACTAAAAGCTGGATATATTTCCAGTGTCTTTTCACTGCCTTACAAATCATTTTGCATTTTATTCTCTCTTGTTGGTCCCCCGCCACTGGAAGGGCTGATTTTTTTATTTACATTTCATAGGGGTAAGTGATGATACTTTACTCATCTTGGAAAGTCATTAGCACAAGGAGTCCTGCTGGAACACAATCGTCTGCAAAACTGCCTGTTCATGAAAGGTATTTGCAGGGGCTGGCTCCCATAGACAGGACTGGGCCAAATCATAGTCAATCGTAAAACATGATCCTTTGGTCTGTTGTTGCCCTAAACTGTCTATCTTAAGGCAAAAATCCTTCAGCAGGTATTTTAGCCAGTTACTAATGATATTTTATCCCTTTTGAGTAATCCCACTCCCAGTCATAAAAGCCCAAGTTATCTCAAAAACAGCTCTCTGGATTTAACCATGCTTAGTCAGCCAAGTCCAGCCCATTTATTTTTGTTCCTCTCCTGAAAGTATTCAATATATTCAAATGCATTATGACAATTGCACCTGAAAAACTGAAAAAGTTTAAAAAAGTTTTAAACTGAAAAAGTTAAAAAAGAAGTCATAATAATAAAGAGCACATGGGAGGGTTCCAAGAATTCCTTAGGAAAATTGTTTCAAATCCTTGTGCATAAAAAAGAGCACTTTATATTCTAGGCATGACTGACAAAAAGTGTTAGGAGCTAGAGCTGGGAAAAAATATTTTGGATTTGGTAAACGGTGACAGATTTTTCACTATTTTTTTCCTGGACCAGCTCAGTAGTAACTGACATGTAAAAATTGTTTTCATCAAATCCAGAAGAACCCTGACTGAATTACAGCATCAAAAAACAAGTAAAACAGCACCTTCCTCAGGATCTTGCAGTGAAAATGATGTTTGGCCAGTTCAGCAAACACATATATTTAAGCTCCACATATTTTTCTACATTTTACGGTGGGCAAGGTGTGAGCATATTTGTTTGAGGAGCTGATTCTGCCTCCCTTCCTTGGCCAGCATCTCAGAAATTGCATGTAATTACTGGAAAAAAACAAGAAGTGAAGGGGCTCTTTAACATCTCACTGAAAGCTACTTTTTCTAAGTTTTTTTTCACCCATTTTATGGCACACATGCTGGTTCCTATCCTCATGCTGTTTGCCACGAAAGAAGTTTATCACTTAGCTCATGATGTCCTTCTCCCAGTGAAGGCAATCAGACTCATCTGGCAATTCAGTTCCTGAAGGATGAGGTATCTACACACTCTGGCAAGGTGAGCACTGATGATTTGTGTGGGGATAAATGGCCCCAGCATGAGGTTCAGCAATTAGGGGTGTAGCAATTAGGGGTGCAGCCCCTCGCACCCACCAGCCCCTGGCACTGGCAGACATTTCGAAGGAAGGCAGATGCCCACATCAGGTTGCAAGAAGCAAACAAGTAATTCTACATGGTTCAATTATTGATCACTGGGTGGATGTCCATGGCTCAAAAAAATGTGTTTTCCTCCTATTTTGCTCCTCTTTGGCTGCCCATGACCTTCAGCAGCTTTATGTCCTGCTGAACCTCTCTGTAGTGGCGCTTGGGCACAGAGAGCTGCCGGAGCCACGAGAGGTGACCCATCAAGAAAGCCTTCCAAACGTGCCCTGCATTGATTGTTCTCCTTTTTTTGCTGCATTTTATTTTAGCTTTTTATGTCACTGGCACCTGTAATAAAATATGCAGTCATGAATGCTGGAGGGGGCTTTTTACAAGGACAAGGAGTGACATGACAAGGGGAATGGCTTTAAACTGAAAGAGGGGAGATTTAAATTGGATGCCAGGAAGAAATTCATCCTGGAGAGGGTGAGGAGCACTGGGACAGGTTGCCCAGAGAAGCTGTGGATGCCCCATCCCTGGAAGTGTCCAAGGCCAGGCTGGATGAGGCTTGGAGCAACCTGGTCTAGTGGAAGGTGTCCCTGCCCATGGCAGGGGGTGGCACTGGATGGGCTTTAAGGCCCTTTCCAACCCAAAGCATTTTATGATTCCATGAAAGTCTCAGGGCTGCCTGATTTCAAGCAGTTTGACATAAGGGCCAGCAAAGGGTAGATCCTGCTCTCTGATGGGCAAACAGTAAACCCTCCTTTCCAAAGCAGGGCAGCTCCAAAATGCTGTGGCAAATCCCAGGCATTACTGAGGACCAGCAGGTAAGGGCATCCCTGCTCATGGATTAAGGAAGTTCAGAGCAGAAGGACTGTAAAGGACAGAAACATGCAGGAGATGGGGAAGCTGCAGCCTCTTTTACATGGTTTGTAAAAATCAATTCATAAGTAAAAAATTAACTCAATATTAGCCCTGTGGCCATGCTTTCCCCCTTAGACACTGCAAAGTAGGAACAAGGAGGCACTTCAGCAAATTGGAGGATTCACTGAAATAGAAAGAAGAGGGTGGGTTTTGTTTTTTTTTTTTTCTGAAGTGGAATATTATTATTTTTGTCAAGTGTTTACCAAAATACAAGTTGGAAAATTATTTTGAAAATTCAGCCAACTTTAGCATTACTCAAGTCTCAGTCAGGGCAAGTGGGATGTGGAACAATTTTTGTGTAGATGTGGTTTACTCTGTATTAGAAATGGATGTAGACTGTCTGACTTTTTACTGGGCTAATTAATTACATGCTAGCCCATGTCAGATTAGGTAACTGTATTTTCAATTGTTCAGCGTTCTTACCAGAAGGTGGACATCAGCCAGATATTTTAAAATATCCCCACTTCTACGTTTGCTTTCAAATAGATGTTTCAGCTTTGAATTTGGAGTAGCTCAAAATAAAGCAGCAAACCAGTTTCTCAGCATGGCGATGCCTTCTGGGCCATTTGAAGTACAGATGCACTATGGGTGGTGGAAGATATTTTATGGCAGCAGTCAAAGAGAGTCATCACTCTGGGGTAATTATAGTCATAAGCCCTGAATGTCAGGTACTTGGATAATGGTTCACATTTGAGAGTGGCTGTTTTTAATAACTTGCCACTTGGACCAAGATCTCCTATCGCAGTATGGAACAGAGCGGTCATGCAAGCATCTCCTCGTGGTACCTTGAGGGATCTGCAGTGCCGTCGAAGCAGCTTGGCTAACATTGCCTTGTCCTACTTATGTATATGTGTTAACCAACACTAAATTTGTTCTGCTCCTCTCTCTCACCTACTCTCTGTTTTTGCTGTACCTAGAAGAGAACATCTCTAGGTCTTGAGCTTCTACCTTGCCATTGCCAACACATGGGCTCAAAAACTGCCTGGCATCCGCTGTGGGAAATTCAAGACGCAAGCTGTAGTGACACTGCTTGCTAAATGCTGCAAGAAGATCACTGGAATTCATTGCTATTTTCATACCACTGTGACAGGAGAAACTAATTCAAGACACTTTGAAAATCCAGCTGATGTGTTGTGAAGGCTGAAACAATATGAGCTGAGAGCAAAGGCCAAGAGAAAATTCCTTCCAAGGAAGCTGAGTATGTGTTAGATATGCAGGGCTTTTCCAAATCAGTGGATAACGTAACTGCCATAGCAAATACCCCTTACACACGCTCTTTCCTTTCCGGGATACAGAAGTTATTGCAGCCGTCATTGCCAACTTTGCAGTCCTCCTCCACTCTGTGTCTCAGCTGCTCAAGCTGGCAAGAAAAATGAAAGAATTAAGTTTTTTGCAAAAAAAAAAACCGCTGGCAGCAATCAAGGAGATTATCAGACAGACAGAGATAAATCCTTTTTAAAGTATCTGCCTTTGATATGTATCCTCCAAGGCATATTTAGGGCAGCTCCTGTTGAAATTGGTGGCAATTAGTCACTTAGATACCTCTGTGGTACCTAACCCTTCCCACTCCCCCAGCATCCCTAACAAAAGCTTTTGAGTGCAATCCCCTGCAGGAAGAATTCGTCTGGAAGAGGGAAATGGGTTTACAAGTTGTGAACTCAGACAAGGGCATTCAAACAACAAAAACCTGGCCGACTCCTTTGTTCAGCCACAAAAGCCAACCACCATTTGGCTGAAACCTTCCCTTTTCCACTGCATCTTCTTAAATGAGTTTTTGGAAGGTCCGTTTATAAGAAGCAGATAAAACCAGCTGCCAGTAAGGAAATGCCATCTCACACCGAATAAAGTACGTGCTGGGAAGAGGGTGAAGATGCTGTGGCTTAGCAGGGTCAAAAAATGTCCCGTCAGCAAGCAGGAGCCGAGCTCCTGCACCAACTGTTGTGCCCGTGCCAGGGTGTCACAAGGGCTCTACAGAACCTCGAAACTCCCTCCCAACACCAGAAGCTTTTATTAGAGAAACAGCATAGATAGTTCTTGCTGGTTGCCTTCCTCTACTCCCCTTCCCTGGAACAGACACAGTGCCTGTACTCTCTTTTTACTGCACAGCTTCTCCCCCAGACTTTCCTCCTCCTTGGGAACCCTCTGAAGACCAAAGGAGATGGGACTCACAGGACCAGAGGCTTTTGAAGGAAGTTTAAAGGAAACTTCTGAATGCCGAGAGGAATGTGGGTATCCATCTGCCTGTGTGTGAAAATAGGATGGAAAAGAATTATTCAAGGTGCTTCAAGAGTTTATAAATAAAAATAATGAGATAAGGTTTCAGAGAGAGATGTTAAGGCTGAATATAAAGGGGAATTTCCTGACAGTGAGTGCTTTAGGACTTTCCTAGTGGTTTCTCAAAAGAAGTGATGGAAAAGTTGTCACTAAAGACATGAAGTGGAGAAGGTACTGGGAAACGCACAGCAGGCAACAGTACACTGCAGGGCAGAGGTGGGGAGAGTCCCTCCCCCTCCATCTTCCCTCAGTCCATTGCTTGTTCACAGTACTTTTACCCTAATGCATGTCCACAACGAGCCAGGAGCAACGTGACCACCAAGTTTTTGTCAAGACCACAAAATCTTTGTCCCAGAAGTGCAGAGGCTTGTGGGAGTTTCACTGAAGTGAGTTATCCAAGCTCTGTAAGGTTTCTGCTAAATTCAAGTTACTAAAAGTTCCTGAATTAGGTTACAGGGCTAGTCCTTTACAGATTTAATTTATATTAGCAATTACCATGTTACTCATAAACCATCTTTTTTGCATAGGCCCAGCAATAAAACCACAGGCCAATTTAGATATTCATTTTCTCAAGGGATGCCTAGGCACTGAAAGAAGAAGGTAATCATTCTAACTGGATGAGTAACTTTTACTATTCTTACTCAGAATTCCTTTTAAGTGTAGCCTGAGGTAGGAGAAGGAAAAAAAAAAAAAAAAAACAGGAAAATAAGAGTTTGTACATTTGTCTCATGCTTTGCACACAGGATTTGTAAACCACACCATCAGCGTGGCCACCAGCGTGGACCAGCCCCAGGCACAGGAGAGCTGGATCCTCCCCTGGTCCTGCACCAGCAGCTGACCATAAAAATTGTCAGTCGGTGCATTCACAGGGATATAATGTTATTTTCCTTTTTAAAGTATTTGTCCCTCAAAGCTGTGATGCAGAAGTTGGATATTAAGAAAATAAAGAAGTAGAATTGGTAATAGATTTGATTTCAGCATAAAACAAGTCACATGTTTAATTTAAGACCAGGTTCCTTGATTAGGCATATGACTATCTTGGATGTTCAGAATGGGGACTTTTTGCCTATAAACCTGAAATCAGATTTTGACTCATTGAGACTTTGGGTAATTCCCTGCCTTCCTTCCTGCTACCAGAAGGGAGGCCAGAGAGATGCAGCTGTACCTGTAGCCTCTGGCATTATGGCTGGGATGTCTCATTTGGCATGCATTGTTCTACAGAATCAGGTAGAAAAAAAGTTATTTAAGCTTTCCTGTCCCAGAAGAAAGAACAGATAGGCCAGCAAAGATGCCTACAAGCATCCCTGTAACTTCTCTGATTGTTGAAATAAGCGTGCAGAAACAACATCATTTTCAAAATCAGTAACTTGTACAGAGGAAAATGGGTGCAGAGCCAGGGTTGTGTGATAAAGATATGTCATATTGGCTCTGAAAAAAGCCAAAGTCCTTTTTTCAAAGCCTGTTATAATTGTTCTGGGTGTTGGATCTAATCCTGAAAGATCCCAATGATGAAACATAGGAATATCAAAGCAGGGATTACATTTACTGCAACTTCAGAGACTTTTTCTTGCTCCCTTCAGGTGGATTTAGAAACGCTTGCTCAGTTCTCATTCACTGTAGGCTTTAATCTCACCATACAACAGGACCATGTTGCTTAGAAATTACTGAAATGGTGAAAATATTTCTCCCACACACTCGTCACTATTGAATTTCCTGATATAAACAACACAAAGAGGCAACAGGGCATTTGAGTAACTTTATAGCAAACAAATACCACTCTAATTAACCACATACTATCCTTTTCTCCAACTGCTTCTAAAAGACTGTGTAAAAATGGCACTGCTGCGCAAGAGATGGGTATTGCCACAGCTGGACTAGCTCAGCTGTACACAGAGAGCTTTATGCCTTGTCTAACGTCAAAGATCGAACCAAAATGCCTCTCAGGGAAAGGATGTGGGTATTCAAACGTGTAACCATGTACCCTACCCAGGTGATGATGAAAAAGAAAACTCCTATAGAGTGTGCTACGTTTTTCTAAAAATATCCTGAAAATGTAATGCATCACTAGTTAGCGTGTGTTTTATTAGTAAATATGAATGTCAATGACATGTTAATGTGACATTTCACCACAATCAGGACATTAATTTAGATATGTAAAGATCCTCATTAATCAGATTCTCTAAATGCTATGTTATTTACTTTCTAAGCCCAAAATTATCAGTATGGTCTTTCTGCAGTAGTTTCCACTCCAGTATCTGTATAAAGCCCCTGGACAAACAACGATCTCCATGACCCATTTAACAAACTGCATTCTTTCTCCAAGGGCAGGGAATGACAGGACAAGGGGTAACAGGTTTAAATTGAAAGAGGGAGATTGAGATTGGAGATCAGGAAGAAGTTCTTCCCAGAGAGGGTGGTGAAGCACTGGAACAGGTTGCCCAGAGAAGCTGTGGATGCCCCATCCCTGGAAGTGTCCAAGGCCAGGCTGGATGAGGCTTGGAGCAACCTGGTCTAGTGGAAGGTGTCCCTGCCCATGGCAGGGGGGTTGGAACTAGATGGTCTTTAAGGTCCCTTCCAACCCTAACCATTCCATGATTCTATGATTTAGGAGTAGAATATATGACAATCACTAAAGTTCAGCATCAGAAGTTCCCATTGTCATCAATGACCACTACATGACTGTTGTCTGCCTTTTCTCATAAATTCCAAGTGCTCTTTACGATGTCCAAACACTGTGGTCAAGAGCACCATTGCAAAAATAAAATACTACATTTCATTCACTTTGGCAAATAGATATTGGGGAGGATGGAATTGGCTTCCTCACATTGTCAGGACAATTTATTTCCAGCTGACGATGATAGAAATCAGAGAATTATGTGGCAATGAACCACCAACGTTCCTTATTTGGGAGGAGCTCAGCGCCATGACGAGCTGAGGACAATTCTGCAGCCGTCGAGGTTTTGAGGTGTGTGGAGGGTTGGCCATGGGGTAATCAGCCGCACAACTCCTCTCACCCGCGCCGCCTTTTCAATCGTGTGCTCCAACATGTCGATTAGGATGCACAGAGGGAACCTCCATCAGAAATAGCTGTTTCTGTCCACCTGTCCTGTAGGATCTGAGGAGGTTCAGCCACGCAAGGGAGCTCCTTGCACACAGCATCTGGGATGTAATGGGAACACCAGGAGGGATGTCCCCTCTGGCTCCTGGAGCAGCAGGAGGTGGGACATGCATATCCCCTCTGCATGGCTCAGAAGAGACCACACAGTACCACAGGCCACCGGCTCTGGTCCCACAACTTTGTTTTAATTTGTTTTTCCCATTTTGTTCTTGTTCTTTCAAGTGGAAATGACTAATTTGTTCCGAAGGACGCTGGTGGAGAACAACTTATTTATGTCCCTTCCACAGCTGGCCAGGGTCTGTGCAGGAAATGCAGGTGATTTATCTGAGGCCGTTTACAGGCACAGAAGTTGGGGTTCCTGCACAGCACAGGGGCACATGCTGCTTTTTTCTTCTTCCTTTCCTCTCCTTTTCCACACTTTCCTTTTTGTGAGGGTTTCCAAATTCCCCTCAAAAGGTGATCACGTTTCTGTAAACTTACAGATTCCTCCAGTAGCTAACAACGTGCTCTGCTCCTTTCAATTAAAAATTTTTCTGGATGTCTGTGTTTTCTTGCAGCATCTTTCCTGGTTAACAGTCTGCATACTCCACCAGTCGCAACCACAGCTTCTGAGCTAAACGTAGTAGAAAACCACACTAACGTAATCTCTGTAGCGATGAAATGGATTCAGTGCACACCATAAATCTTAAAAGTGGTCGTAAAAGCATGAACTCATTACATATTGCATACACCCATTGTTACCAGGATCTTGTAGTCATGACCTTAAAGGTTTTCTTCTTGCATGAGAAACTGGGAAAATCCCTGTTGGCTTTTCCTTTCTCCTTCCATGCTTTTCCTCCTCAGCAGCACATTATGCTTTCTGAACCAAGCTTATGCCCACCTTCATTCTGGCATACCCTTGAAGTGCTAAGAGTCATGTTTCAAAAGACTTATTTTTTATGTCTTCAGAGATTGCCCAATTCCCAGTGCAGTTTAATATTTCCGAGCGCCAGGTGTTATCACAGGCGTAGGGAAAAACTCTCTTTGGAAATAGCTACCTTCCCCGTTGCAGTACGTACAGGTAGTGCTATCTGCTATTGATGTGTTTCCTGGCATCCTAATGAGAAGGATGTTCAGGTTCCAGTGAGATTACTCCTGTCGGAATAATTCCCACATGGTCTACAGAGGGCACGGCTGTTCTGGAAGCATCAGGAGACTGGAAAGGGAAAAGAAAGGAAAGAGTCCCATAATTTCAGGAGCAGATGGAGTGCCAGCACAATTCGAAATCTTTAACTTATTAATATTTGATGCGTAGTTTTCTTTCATCTGCGCTGGAGAAATCAGAAGAGTTTAAAAAAGCAAAATTATTTAAACCCTCGCTTTCCAGTCCTGTGAGACTATAAACACCATTTTTCTTCTTTGATGCACTGAGTGAAGTCATTGACAGGTACTGCATTAGGGAGCAGAAACGCTCCGTGCTTTTCAGCCTGTTATAAAAAAAGGAAATGCGAACCCAGTCGGAGTTTGCAGCTGGATCACTCTCCCGTGTCCACTGGGCGACAGCTCGCGTGCGAGCAAGGAAACAGCTGCACAGGAACGGGGCGGTGACGTTGGTCAGGGTGCCAGTGATGCTAACCTTCGGGTCCTCCCACCCTATTTTTCAGTTCCAGTGTGATTTGCCTTTTATAGTCTTCCTTCTAGAGGCATCAATTGTTTCTTTTTCCAACCTATGGCTAGGTAAATCTGTGTGTAACTCTACCAAGGACACAACCACCTTCTCTTTCACTCCTCCAGGCCCTTGCAATTCTCCTGCTGCAATTCCACGTCACAAAGGAACTGGTGACAAACCTGCCATCCTCCTGGCTCTTTATATCCAGCTTCATGCCATCCTCCTATACCCAGCCAGAATGCTACTTACTCACGTCAGGCCTTTAGCTGCTGCTGGACTAATGGGTTTCCAGGAGGGCATCACTGGAAACACACATCCTATTTGCATTGACGTTTATAGAAGTCATCTTTCTCTCCTCTGAAAACCTGCTCAGAGAACAGGCTACACACATGTCAAGCTGCTGCTTGTTGGAAATTGTAAAGAGCGAACAGAATTTTTAATGGGCCCGTCACTGTACATTTTGAGGTTTAATTGGACTGGATAAGTCTTTCAGCTTGTCTTGGCACTAGCTTAGTCAAAAGGAAGATATCTAAGTACCTCTGTCAGGCAGTGCTGGCTTAAGTACTTTGAAACGATCATAAAAGTCTCCATTGACTAGCAATTTAGAGAGTATTACGTTATTCTTAGGGAGAAAAAAAAAAAAGAAACTTCAGGAAAAATCATCAGATTGAATCTCAGATTAATATATGTTTACTGCTAGAAGGTGGGAGAGAAACACATCTGAGTTGTGCTGGTACTGCTGCTCTTCTTGCTTGACATGACCTTTGCAGCTCTCTGGCAGCGAATTGCAGTGCAGATGAGCTGAGGATGTAAACTCCTCCTTGCTGGAGCTACCTCCCAGACGGAGATCCGGGATGGACCCAAGGAGGAGCCCAGCCTTGCAATCACAGACCTGCCAATGACCGCAGTGTTCCTCAGAGGAGCCTCCCTTTCCAGCACCATCCCAACACTCAATTAGGTGAAAGATTGATTAGTGCAGCTAATGAAACTACTGCGCTGGAAACCAGCATTAAAGGCCATGAGGCTTACTGGTTTCAGTGGGATTGCCAGGACTGACACCAGGACCCACTGAGAAACACCAAATACATGTTTGATTTCTAGCTTCAAATCACCTGGATGACTCTGTTAATCCAGGTAAATATGTCATAAAAGGAATGAGAATGTTATTTTCCTAAATGTATTTTTACAGTTCGCCTCATATGGAAAAAAAATAAAGAAGGGAGATTAAAAGGCCATATACCTAATGCTAAATTTTTAGTACATGTTTTAATTTCTCTGTGCCAAAACCAGTCCTTCAGGGTGGGAAAGCACAGCAAAAGACAGGAAATATCCAGTGCAAACAAGACGTAAAACATCTCCAATTTACATCCCCAGCTGGTTTCCGGTCATTTTTGTGGACACAGTTCAACTGTGGAAAAATTATATCAATAAGAGAACTGTCTCACTCATTTCTTCCTTTTTCCTACCTGTGAGTGCCCTCATAATTCTGGGTTTCCAGCAAATGGTGTCGTGTTTTACAGCTGAATAAACCCAGGATCCCCATTAATGAATGTTCCCTTCCTGCTGCACTGGGCACTGTGGTCCCAGAGCATTTCCCATCCCAGTGGTTCCCATCCTCCTTCTCCCACTCTCCAGCTGGAAAAGGAAACCAAGGATCCAAAAAAAACCAGTGTGCTTTGATCACCAAAACCTGGTTGAGAGTCATCCAGGGACAACACCCCAGACTGGGAAGATCCATAGGCTGTTTGATTACGTTGGACACATCTTCCCTTTTCTTCCTTTGGTTCATATTTGTTCATGGGAGGGAAGCATATGATCTTTTTATAGACTTCAGACAGCCAGCCCCATGGTGCTGGTGTGGTGCAAAGTGGGACGCAGTAGGCAATCCACACTGGATTCAATCCCAGGCCATGGCAGGTGCTTTGCATGTATTGCCCTGCAACGGTTTTTCCAGTAGGATCAGGGGACTTGCCAGTATAAAGTCTCCTTTCCAGGCTTTCTGTCCCTTTGGGGACTGAAAGAACAGATTTAGGCATGTTTTATATTAATGCAGGCTAGTAATTAAAAATGTGTGACCCAATTGTGATTATAAAAACAATGAGAAGAGTGCTAAGGTTTTATAATTCATGACAGCAAAATCCTCCACGGCATGACGGGAGGATGTATCCTACTGCAAAGCTGTGATTTAACCAGAGAAGTCTTTAAATTCAGATGCCATAAGCTAGCAGGATTGTTTTTAGATGAGTCATCCTTCGGTCCTGCTCCTGGATCCCATTGTCTGGAGTGATGCTGGTTGGGGTGGCTGCCCATGGGGGTCCATCCCCAGACAGAGCTCGGGTGCTGCTGCCGGACAGACGGACACAGTGTGTGTGCCCCGCTGGGCTCGGATCTGCACCAAGAGCCTCTCATCCACAGAGGTAAAAGAATCACTGCAAATCCCCGTCTTTCACTTCTGAAAAGCATTAATTCAAATGAGTTTTCCTTTGGTACAGGAAAAGCCATTAAAGTTTTGGGCTGGATTGTTTTTATATTTAAAAAAATGCAAGCAGACAGAAGCATGAGTTCATAAAAAGGGTCTCCTGCATCTTCAGTAAATAGACTCTTCCAAACCTCAGACCACTCTTTCTTTGGGAATATATACTTTTTTTTAAAGAGCTAATTACAGTCTTATCTCAGAAAACAAGGGATTAGTGCTTGATCTTCTCATGGCAGCCAGAGTACACATGTGAATCTCTGCAGATTACGACAAAGAGTTAGTTTACACAGGTGTAGCCCACCGCGCTGTTTAAACTCTGCTGAGATTTTAATAGCAGAGGTTCCCTGTCAGATATCCCAGCCTCCCCCTGCAGAAGCAAGCCCTTTGTGTCTGCTTGTGCACAGAAGAGAGAAGTGGGACTCCTCTAGGGAATACTGTGTTTTCATTCCTCGAAGGAAAAACAGCAATTGCCCTCAACTGGTCTTTTTTCACCATGCCGTGCCTCCTGGGTGGCACCGGGCACAGGTGACCACCGGTCACGGCCACCTGTAACACATGGCTGCAACCCTGCGCACCCCAAACCTTGCAGCGGGGTTGCTCCCTGAGCACCCAAACACGTCACCCTGGAATTACATGAGCAAACATTCGAATGTGATTTCCCCCTGCACAAAAGCTCCTCTGCCTTTTTCTTTTGGCACACTCCTCTCCAAAAAAAGAGCGGTCGTGCCTTTTTTTAAACCCAGTTCCCTTCGTCTGCCATTGCTTTCTGGATCCTGTGGTGCTACATCCCACAAGCAAATTTTTTCCATTGTCCTTAGCAATTAGAGGAGTCAAATGCCAAGTGGTGGAAGATATTTTCTGTTGCTACAGCATCTGGCTTCCTGGCTGGGTGCTCTCTCCGTTGTGTCGTTGACTGTAGAGCTACCTCTGTTCCTGTTATATGTTTAATTCATGGAGTTATTTTGTCCCCATATGCTGTTTTTCTTTCTCACCTTGCAACTGCTTTGAACGTTTTCCCAAGAATTAATCCTTCCTTGCGTAATTTCCACGAGTTCAAGATGCAAAGTTTCCCTGAAATGGCTTTTCTCCTTATGTTAGGAGGGTTCTGGATATAAATTCTCCAAGTTCATCCATGGACACATTTATGACATAGCTGAATGTTTCCCCATGGCTTTATGACATACTGTATTTACTCTAAAAGCAACCATATTTTCTGTTAACTCGGTGCTGCTCTGTACTGGTGATTGTCTTTTCTGGTAAGATATGTGCCTTCCACCCCGAATCACTTTTTCTCTAAAGCATTTGTAGTGTTGTCTCATAGGAAATGTATTAAATTTGTTTGTTTTAATTACCAGGGGATACAATAGATTGGTCCTCGGTGAAAGATACTTTAAAAGCAGAGTTTTTCACAAAACTGTGGAACACATCTTAGACAGGAGAGAGGCATAAAACTATTGGCAAAAAAACCCCACTGTCTTGGTTCACTGAAACAGTTAAGGATTAATAGGATCAGACTCAGCGATTTGGGGGGATTTTATGTTTTTAATAAATTTTGCATAAACCAGATCTCAGCTACTATAAGTCAACATATCTTTATTGAGTCAGCTGTGACAACTCAAACAGTTGAGAATCCAGACCTTTGCTTTCATATCTATTAGAGAAATACTTGCAGGCTATCCTGGAAAGAAAGGAAGGAGACAAAAAAGTCTTTGGATAACATTAAAGTTTTGCTACCTGACATGTTCAAAGGTTGGTATTTTTTGCCCAGAAAATAAAGCTGTCCTGCTGCTGCTGAGCTCAGCACTGCAGAGTGCACCCAGGAAAAGCCATTTCCACCTCATTCCTGATTAAAATGGACATTTCTGCTCCTCTGTTACCAGCAGCTAAAAAGTGGCTGTATGCATGACATGGGGAGCGCTGCCAAGCCACAATATGAAGCCCACAGGGGGGTCAACCTCTTCTCCCAAGTGACAAGTGATGGGACAAGAAGAAACAGCCTCCAGTTGTGCCAGGGGAGGTTTAGATTGGATATTAGGGAAAATCCCTTCCCAGAAAGGGCTGTCAGGCATTGGAAGGGGCTGCCCAGGGAGGTGGTGGAGTCACCATCCCGGGAGGGATTTCAGAGCCGTGTGGACGAGGTGCTCAGGGACATGGCTAGTGGTGGGCTTGGCACTGCTGGGTTAACGGTTGGACTTGATCTTAAGTATCTTTTCCAGCCTAAAAGATTCTGTGGTTGTCTGATTCAAACCTTGCTCATCATGACTTGACCTAAGTCTTGTTAGGAGGAGGGTGTTGCCTTCCCCAAGAACGAAGGGGGCAGTGAGGGGACACCAGCGTTCAGATAACCTCAGAAGGGGAAGGAGACTCATTCAAAAAATGTGAACCAGTCCTGAGTTGTGTTGCTAAATACTCCCACATCCAGTTTAAAGCCCTACAGCTGTATAATTTTATCTAATGATGGCAGCTAAAACACTGATTCATACAGGATCGAATACAGAATACATCTAATAAAGCATACAAAGCTGGGCCAGGAAGGTCACATTAGCCCCAGAGAAGGAAGAAAACAGGCCTTGGATGATCATATTCCTCCTAGTCACATGACCTCAAAGTGCCACACCAGCCGGAAGGCCCTTGCTCATGTAGGGGTGACTGCCGAGCCCCGTTCTGGTGGTCACTGGGTGAAGGGATGTGCCTGCTTGTCCCCTCTGCGTCTGCATAACCTGAAAGAAATGAATGACCAGCCGTTAGACGTAGGAGTGCTTTGGCCAGGATTAAGCCAGATCATGGGTGAACTGATGACCTAAATTAATAAAACATTCACTCTCTTATAAATTATACCCTAAGCCATGTATACTCCGCAAATCAGTAGTTTTACAAACCTGCACATCCGTTCAGCATTGCAATATTTTCTGTTCTATTACTACAACAAGAGGGAAACTGCCTTTTTTCTTGGTGTTTTTTTTCTTTACATTATGTGGCTAAGGGTTACAATACCTTGGAAATTAAGGTTTATGCTACAAAGTCAATGTTACCTCAACTATACAGGAGAAGATTATACACTCTCAGAAGACCATCTGGCAAGAAATTGTTTTTGAAAGACATAAAACCCAACAAATAGCCCTGTTCATCAGCTTCACACCTTCAGACACCGTCGGTTTCATCTTTGTACAGAGACCATCCCTGTCATCAGTCACATAATTTAGAGTGAGAAATATATAAAGATTCTGTTCAGTGGCAATTACAGTTATAAAGAAAAATAGAGAAATCATTTGCCGTGCTGCCAGCTCAGGGGTTACAGATTTGATGTGTGGTTTCAGTGACCTCAGGGCATTAGAAGTGATATCCCTCTCAGTGCAGTAGATTGAAAAGTATTGATGAGAGAGTCGAGATCAGAGAACAGCAGCTTGCTAAGACATTCCTCTGCCTCTGCCCATTTACTGCTACATTAATCTTTCCTTGATCTATTAAATTCCATTTTCTTGGACATTTATTCTAGGGATGTGTAGGAAATGAGCTGAACCTATATCATCAAATCAGCCAACACCCTAAAAGGATTCCAAAGCCATGAATAGAAAAGGATACGTTAGGAAATATGTCACTTGGTGATGCAAGCTATGAGCCTTTCACCAAAATACGAGTGAGACCGTGACTTCCTTTTCCCCTCATGGTATTGACATCAAGGATTTTTATTAAAACCGAAAGCATTTCCATCTTGCCAAGTTGCAGAACCATACCATCACCCATATTATCTTCAGACTAAAAATGATCCTGCACAGACTGACCTCAGGTGGGTATATTGCTATTGACTCATTCAGGTGAGGAGTGCAACTGCTTGTACCTAACCTGTATCATGTTTGCTGACATAAAAACTGGGCAAGGAATTCAAAAGCATCATTGCAAATGAATGCTTCTCCCCTTCAGGACCTAAATAAAACTAGGCTTTCTGAAGTCTGACACAGTGTACTCAGAGCTACTGCCAACTCTACGGGAGTCTCTGCCACAGAGACCTTCAGGCAGATAGTAAAGGGTACCAAAAAAGGTAATATAGACTGTCGTCATCAATACTTTACAAACACCAGCCCAAAGAGTGGTGCCAACACCGTGTGCCACGTTTAGGGAACAGGTTTTCTGGAGAAGTCATTAGGGTTTAACGGAGGATGGTAAGGCTCAAGCAGGTCGAGTGTACAGTGCAGGCTTTCCTGCTCTCGCACGATATCTCTGATGGAAAATTAAGCTTCTGTAATTTTAAAATTGCGGCTTCAATATCAATTCGTAGGAGCCTTGAAGGGCTTCAGTCTGCTTCAGTGCTCGGAAGCTTTAGCCCTTAACATCCCTCAAAATGTGCTCCTGAAAGCAGCAAGTTGCCCACGCTGCTGAGACGATGAGCTGTGACCGCCTGTGTTCCCAGCAGGACTCAGAGATGCTCCTCACCATACGGCCTTGGGGAAGGCTTTGTCATACCCCTGTTCCTCACTACAGCCCACAGACCGGTGCGTACACTCACGCAGCTGCCCCTCGGAGCACATTGCACTGCTGCCCTGCCGAAGATAAGCTGGAGTTGCCTGAATCGCCAAAACTTTTGGGATGAAGCATTAGCAGACAGAGAAGTGAGCGGTGCCTGGGACAGATTTTCAGCTTTGTTTCTGGTTAGTACACAGCAGTGCCCTCACCTGCACCTGTATTATTGGGACACAAAGGTGTTCCTGTAATCACTGCAATTCCATTGTTGATGAGAACAAGTTGTCCACTGAAGTAAATGTTTTGAAAATAAAACAGGCTTGCAGTGGGTTAGATACCTGGGGAGCTCATATTTACCAAAATTAAAACTTTATTAAACCTCTCCCTTTAGAGGCACCCGACGTTCAGCATCATTCATAACTTCATTGCCCACAATCTCAGCAGATTTCAGCACTTAGAGGGATTTTTCAGTGTAAAGCTTGGCTCAAAACTCTCAAATTAGCGTCGCAGATGGTGTGGTGACAGCCAGCCCGCTGCGGTGTCGTGGCCAGGATTGATCACGAAGGTGTGGGGGGATCGACTGCTGGTCACGGGCTCGCTTTGCAGACGGCATGTAACCCACATCCCACAGACAGGGGACGGCTGTTGCTGGCGTATTCTGGAATCCCCTCTGCTACTCCTCTGCTAGTACCTAACACTGTGTGTGTGGCCTTCAGCTAAGCAGTTGCATATCACATCAGTTTGGGGAGGAATGAATGAAAGGTAAGAGGTATAAGAATATCCGCTAGAGTATGGTGTTTCAGAACAACCTTTTTCTAAGCAATTGTTGTATATCATTCCTTATGCACACAATACCATTACAGACTTATGCACCCATGCTCAGCAAGTTGAATAATTAATAATAGTAGGAGTAGTAATAATACTAATAATGATAATAACAGGTCCGTGTTGAGCATATATCAGAATTTCTCCCACTCAAAGCACACCCACTGAATGCTAAGGGGGTGCACAGACGTATCCCTGCTGAGATTCACTTAGCCTCGGCCCCATCCAGCTCTCCAGCTGCATATCCACAGCCCCTTGCAGCAGCCTCTTTACTCTGTGGCTCAGTGAATATTGCTCAGTGAATATTATGCCAGTGTTGCTGTTTAAAGAATAAAGCAAAGTACTGCAATGTCCATAAGCCAACAGCTGGACTGGGATGACTTGGAAGGTGTTTGAGATGCAAATGGCAGCTGCCCCAAGTGCTGAGTTACAGACCCCCCACCTCGAACAGGAGGTGTACATGGAAAGGGGTGCAGGTACGCAGCATTTAGGGAGCAGCACATCTGTACAGGTGGCTCTTGTACTCGGTTCAGCTGTAACCAAACTTATCCAACTATCCATCTATTTTTCTTCCTTTGTGCTATCTGATTTGCATTCCCCAGAAGTAGCCAAAGTCTAAGATTTAGAAAATAATCTATGTGTTCTGGAGAAAATCAGACTTTCTTTTTCGTCTCATTGTCTCCCTTGCTGTCAAAATCTTACTTTATGCCTTTCCCTTGCAATCCATCTTAATGGTGGCAATGGCACAGGTAATATATCTCTCTGCTTGATGAACTGAGGGACACTTGCTCATATAACTGAGGGACAATGCTTATAGCTAAGTCTTTGTGAAGGATTTGAGAGCATAAGGGAAAAATACCATATCCGAGCAGAATCTCACTTATTATCACACAAAGAAATTAGATCTGCAAACCAGAACTTCCCATCCACAGTCAAAGTTAAAATCAAACGAATGAACGCCCCAATGTAGTGAGTCCAGCCAGCCCAGTTTGCCTCATCCAGGCTCATCATCCCTCCAGTCAGTGTCATACAAGTTTTTCTTTATTTTGGTTAGGAAAGAAAAAAAAAAAAACACCAAAAAACAGACTTCTTGCCAGTGTGATATTTGTTTAATGGCAGTCTAGAAGACCCTGGCTGTGATTCCTCCTGATCTTTCATGGCATTTTTTGCATAACACTCCTAGCTGTTCCAGAAGCAATAGGTCTAGCTGATAAAATACAATTCAGAAAGGAAATGCAGCTTTTCACAATATGACATGTATTTAAAAATCATTAAACTAACCAATAGAAATAGCATATGGCCTAAACACGTTTCCCATTATTTCCATACACGTTTATCTTCAGAAACCAGCTTGTGCTACTCACCTAGCTGAAAGAAAAGCAGAGAAATGCCTATGCTACATCACAAATGGAGGGGTTTTATATCATTATAATTTTGACTTACAGTTTTCTCACAGTAGATATTTCAACTCACAAAGGGGTAAAGTTTTCATCAGATTTCAGTACTGAAACTAACCACGATGCTGAGGAATTTCCAGGGAAAGTATACGCATACCAGCCCCATTTTGTCACAATTCACTGCATTTTTGTTAGAGCCTGAGAAGTGGGGAGAGATTTCAGGAATATTCTTGTGCGCTGAAATTACAGGCTCGTCCTTGTTAAGGGTAGGGATGGCAATGGTGAATAAGCATTGATTGTTGTTACCTCTAACAGTTATATTTTAAAAGACAGTTATTGCAGATGAATAATGTATAAGCTAGGAATCACTTCTCAAGGTACTTGAAGCCCTTAGCTGAGACGCACAGCACAGGCATATTGCTTAGATTGCCTTCAAAATGTTCTGCTTTATTGTTCTGAAACACTGCACAGCAATCTCCCTTAAAACATCCGTTTGTATAAATCATACCTACCAAAAGGGGGGACGATTTGCATGAATGAAGCTCTTAACAGCTCCTCTGCCTCAAGAATGCCTCATGCTCAGGTTGACCACCATCAGCTATTATAACCAGGAAACAGAATTTGATTTTTCTTACACAGAAATCATGTTCCTGCATCACCACAAGGGCTGCTAGATGCCCTCTGCTCGTTTTCAAAAGGTAATGGTTTATGGGCTGATTGGGCAAACGTGCCTTCTAATACACAGACACAAAAGCATGAGAGCTCTGAGTATCATTCCACTTTCTACACAGCTGGATTTTTCACCCCAGTTATCTTTAAACAGCTCCCTTTGCAATCTAAATTTAAATGGATGAACCTATACTCCAGCATCCAACAAATCCCTTTGGAGACTGTCTCCTAAAAATGCCATGCCAGCCCTGAAGCCGTGCTTTCCCTGTGCTCTTCTTGCCAGATCTCTTCTCAAAAGCAAACATGATGGTGAGACCGGATGATGCCTTATTGCAAGGAGTTGGGAAATTCAGCATTCCCCAGTCTTCCTGAATGCAAGCCATTGCAGAACAGACAACATCCGGTGAGCAGTTTTCAGAAATGGAACTTCTTGGCTCTGCTTCACTTTTATTAAGAAACCCTGTGCAGGAAACTATTAAAAATTAATTAAAGCTGCTGAATGAAATGAATATACTTGAGTCCAAAGGAATAAAAGTTAACATCACCCCACAGCACTGAGTGGCTCTGCATACTCATTAAATACAGTCTTTAACTACCAGGATGCAGGGTTGCTGTTCTCCCCTTGTTCCACATGTGTGATGAAGAGAGGGGGCTCCCCGGAGCACTGCCCTGTTAAACGCAGAGCTTGTTGGTGTACAGTGAGTGGGGCAGCGGAGGAGGGCTGAACACGAATATTGAACAATGTGACTTATGGGCAAGGACCATCCATCGTGCAAGAAGAGGAAAGGGAACACAGGGGAAAACCCCATATGTCATTGTGGGACCCCTCACTGCAAGAAAGAGCTGGAGGGGTTGGAGGGTGTCCAGAGAAGGGCAACGAAGCTGGGGAAGGGTCTGGAGCACAAGTCCTTCGAGGAGCAGCAGAAAAGAACAGCAAAGCAGGGCTGTGTCACCAGCATCACTGACAAGACAGTAGAAGGGCTTGGTTTTACTGAAGCTTATCCAGGGATCTCACTTTGCACTATATCCTGTAGGGATTTCTGCAGCTACCATCGCATTAGTCGCTAAAGCTCCAGTGCTCATGGCTTCTCTTCCCCTGGGTTTGTGGAAGGTGATGCTGTAGGACAACACAGGGATCTGTGGGAGCTGTTGGCCATCGGCAGCAGAGGATAGAGCAGGAGCATTTGGTCTCCCCTGCACTGTAATGGCCAATGGAAGGGAAGCAGCTCTTCCCTCTCTTTTCAGTCTTATGCTTAATAGTTTGTATCCATTCATCCAGGCTACAGGTTTTATATTCCTGCTAGATAAACATATAAAGTGAGTTGGGATAACCTAAACATTAGAAAAAACCTTGAGCATACGCATGTGTGCATGGGTACTCCATAACCCTCATAGCACGGGATTCATCTCACCTAGCTTTAGTTAATTAAATGTTGTGTACCTTCTCTAAGAGTTGATGGACAAAAGTAAGAGCTCCCAAAGAGCAACTCACCCCACCTATCTAATGATGGGATGACTGTCCTTGTGTGCAGAGCAACTTCAAGAGACCACCAGGAAAAAAAAAAAGGGTCTCATAAATGTACTGAAAGGTGTAACCACCCTTAGAAAAGCTGAAAAATTCCAGTTAAAATAAGAAAATGTCATGAAGGTGCAGCAAGCAGGAACCCATGGGACAATTCCCGTGAACCAGCATCCACTGGTCCAGTTCTGTTGCCAGTTTTGTATCGGTGGAAGGCTGGAAGACCAGTGCTTTCAGCATAATTTCTCCAGTCTGATACAGAGGTAACTAAATCCGACATGAAATACATTCCCCACGCAGAGGTTTGTACAACTTTAGTGGTGGGTAAGTGGCTTCTGTTTTTATAATGGGAAATATTCTCTGGCCTAAAAGACCTGTATAAACTTTTCCCTATAGATAAACATCAGGGAGAACTACAGAACTTCCAGCAGCAAGTGCTTTCACTGCACAGAGTCCTGCGAATGTTCTCCGAAAAATTATCCTCTGTAGCTTATGCAACACAGGAAAATTTGGATAAAGAGGATTTTTATTAGTGTCCCAGTTATGCATAGGTGTAAAGTCAAGAAACATTAAAAGCAGTTTCCCAGCTGTTTCAGCATAACAATTTCTTTGTAAATAAAGTGAATGTTATGTCAAAACAGCTGTGAAAGTGATTTTATTGAGTCACCGGGCACAAATATCAAGTAACTTATCCTTTAATTATTCTGCAGTTTTGTAGATTTCACTAATAAATAACATGTGGCAGGAGGAGATTTACGGATTCCTACAGATTGATGTGTAATTACACTTAGAGAGATTTGTGGTGCATGTTCTACAGAACTGTTATGCCTTTATTGTGAGACGTTGCACTCAGATCTCGAAGGCAGCCCCACATTCACCCCCACGCCTGGCAGCCGCTTTGCATTCATTTCAATGGAGGCTGTCAGGGAGCAGACACAAATCCTAACGCTCGTCTTCCCTAAAAATATTGCCTCTTGCTGTTTTTCTTATTCCTCTTTTCCCTGGAGGGCAATACAAGTCTTTCAGATCGGAAATAACATCATTGTGCCATGTGTGGAAAAGCAGATCTGGCCTCAAAAATGACTTTAACGTAACCTGTGCTTCTGTTTAGGTGACAATAGCATCATTATAAGCTCTGTATACGAGGAACAAGGAATAAGAGTCTAATTTCCACAGCACTTCAATTTGCTCTGTGCCAATCTTAGTTCAAAATGAATAGAAACTGAGGTTGCCAATGGCAGAGAGCTTCGTGGCTCCAAATAAAGCTTTTGATGGGAGGATCTAATGGCTTCAGGTTTCTCTGGAAGACGCTCAAGGTTTCTCAGCAACATCGGTAAATGTGGTCTTGCTGTCCACAGAGCAGGGACACACGCCCTTGGTTTTGGCAGCGATACTGGACAGGGCACCAGGGGCAAGTGAGTTATCCATGGAATCACAGAACCACAGAATGGTTTGGTTTAGAAAGGACCTTAAAGCCCCCTCAGTCCCACCCCCTGCCATGGGCAGGGACACCTTCCACTAGACCAGGTTTCTCCAAGCCTCATCCAGCCTGGCCTTGAAGTCCAGGAGGTTTTTCTGGGAAGCTCCCAGGGAAAGTGGGTGGCAGGTGAAGACCTCACCGTCTTTTGTGGGTGCACCAGGACTGAACCTGGGTGTTGCCTTCGGGAAGGGACACCCCCATCCACCTTCAACTGAGTGAGGAGAAGCTTCTCCATCCCATGGACATGTACCCTCCTCTCTCCAGGATGGGTTAGGAGAGCTCCATTCCGTGATAAGTGATACAAGGGGTCCCAAGTCCCTACTGACTGCAGGTCAGTACTAAGTCCCCTGGTTTTAAAGAACAGCTATGCAGCATTATTGACCCCTGATGTGAAGGGCTGTGAGATTTATGTGTCTTATTTGCATCTCTGTCATTTTGATGTTCCAGGTTTGGAAGTGGCTGCTATCATTAGCTATCCTGACAAAATGGAAATATGTGACCCTGGAGAAAATGTAGAAGGGAAATTATAAATAAACTTGTGAGAAGATCACAGTGTGAAATATGTCATGTTCTTGAATGATCTGGGAGCTGACTGAATCTGTCCATCAAGAAATTGCTGTGACTAATTCTTCAGTAGTTTTTCAAAAACAAGCTGTCCTTTTGTTGTTTTTTTCTTCCTTTATGTTACTTCATAGTTCTTTTTTATCCAGCAAGCACTTTACTGCATCCTTTCTAATTGGCCTGGGTCCTGATGAGAATATTTTCCATTAGAAATTTGGTACTGGTTTAGTGTGGGTATGCTTCCCATGGTTCCTAATAAAATACCCATTCACTAAAGCTTTAATGGAGAGGAGTATCACACATTCTGCTAACAGAAGGGTTCTGTGAAGCCATGCAATATTACTGAGGAGAGTGGACTGTAAGTAATTACTCAATTTCATTGAGTAAACCACACTGTGAAAAATACAGTGTCCCATAATAACAAAAACATTATTCTTGATAAAACGCTATTTTTCCATCTCACGATTGTTATTCCCGACATTCCTTTTTCACTCAAGCTAGAGAAATACAGCTCCAAGTATGGGAGAGCTTTGCCATTACTACCTGGTTTTAGCTGGCTGCATGTTTCCTAGAAGTCAAAGAAATTAGTTCTATGCTGTGTTAATTTTCTTGTTTTTTCCCAACTGTTTGGTAAAACCAACGAGGCCAAGCATGGTTTCCAAAAGCAGAGGTCTGGGTGGGCGGAGTGCTTTGTTAATTCAGCACTGCTCAGCATCGTCCTCTCAACCCACCCATAAAGCACAAAGTGTCGTTTTGAGCCTTTAGAACTGAAGTCAAGCACGTCAGTGTTTTGAAGGGTTTCTCAGTAAAAATAACCATCTGAATGACTCTGAATGCCTCCATAGGTGGGTTTGGGAAGGATCACGCACAAAGGGTATCATGAATTGTTATGCATCAGCAGTTGCAGGCTGTGTTATCATCTTAACCATGAACCTGTTGTCTCATGCCTCGAGTTGACAAGAAAGTAAAGCATTTGGGCCAGTCTTTTGAAGCAGATTGGTAAGTCAAGATGATAAAAGTGTGGGTTTTCTCAGAAAAAATCATGATTTTCCGGTGACACGTCTTCCCTTCAGCTATGAAACACGCCACAGTGCAAGGTCTGCAGGGCCAAGCAGCCTGGCTCTGCAGCACAGATGTATCTGCTCTTAGGGGTTTGGGGGTCTCCTCTGTATGTGACTGCATAAAACAAGAACATCTGAGGAGAGTCAACAACTGAAACTGCAAATTGCAGTTCTCTCTTCTATTTCACTCTGGAAAATGTGTTACACGGCTATGAAACTCTAATTCTGATAGGGACAAATCTCAGAGAATTAATTTTTCATTGATTTTCCTTTCAAGACTCTGAGGTGTATACGGGCCACACAAGTAAGGGTTGCTATTGCCATTAATTTGGGGCCAAACATTAAATAATTAGAAGAATGAAAAGGAGTTGAGGAGTTACGTGACACCAAGATGCTGAGCCAGTAGAGCCATGGTGATTCACATCACCCATCTCAGACTGTGAATCCCAATCTCTTCTCTGCCAGCATCTGACTGGTCAACACTTTTCTAATCCAATTATTTCTATAGCTATTTTCATACGAGTTTTCAAAAATGATGTATCACTCACCTAAAACTGTTCCCATTATCTGTAAGGTCACTGGGAGCAAAGACCAAACTGAGCATTTTTAACCCTCATCTTTTCTAGGCTGCTCATTTTTAACCGGTCCCGTTGCCCATCAGCAGCATTTCTGTTCACAACCCGATTATGTGCCAGCCCTGAGCAGAATGAGGGTGGCTTTTGAAGAGATCAAGCCACAATTGATAGATCAAGGCTGGGAATAAGCCTTTTCTTTTTTTTTTAATCTAGAAAAACTAAACAGACAATTATTGGAAAAAATGGTTTTTATTTCTTCCCCAGAGGAGACGATTAGGGAACCTGCAAGCAAAGGCTGCTATATGAATAAATTGTTTGAATTCTTACCGAAAATGCTGAGGCTCAAATAAAAAACTCTTTTAGATAGCAGGAGGGTTTTGCCCATTTTTTTTCACTGTTTTTATTATTTGTAGTAAATATATTTGCATAAATTGTACATCCAAAGTATCCCAACTGGGACTAATTATCCACAGTGTTAGACAACATACAAACATGCAACAGAGCCAACCTCTGATCTGGAAGATTCACAATCCAGTGCTCAGTTTCAGCAAATAACACTCGATAGGCCAAAGTGTTCATTCTTTTTGCTCTTTTTTTTCCCCCATTTATTAAAAAGGGCTCTCATCCAAACCCTCAGTCACCCTTTCAGAAGCAAGAAGAACAAGGAAATACTGTGCCCTGCTTAGTGCAGAGGGCTGGGGTTTGCAAATCAAAGCCAAGTCTCCGTACTCTGGAGCAGACTTCATGTCTGACTTTAAGCGACTCAGTTCAGCTCTTCCGTGCCTTCACTACCTATTTGTAAAACGGTAGTAACCCTCCCCTTCCTCTTAGGGACAGGCTGAGGGTATTAAAACCTGTAACATAGTAGGTAAGGAAAGTCCTATAAGTATTTAAGAGAAAAACAATATTTACAGTCTTGATTCACCAGCCAGCAATAAAACCCAGGCCCCTAGGACTGGATGGACTGGTTGCTCCGTGCAGTTGTGTTTCCTAATCGAAGCAGTAATGTTTATGGTTTCCAGTAGTAAAACTCAGCACTTGCAAGGTCGAAAGTGTTTCTCCGGCCAACTTTGCTATTCCTGATAATATCGCTGCTTATAAATGCCCGTTCCTGCCTCGCTGTCAGGTGTGCAGTGTAACTCCACTGGATTTAACCCCACGCGCGCTCGTAAAACCAGGGCTGATGCTCCAACCCAATTCTACATCAGAAGCTGAACCATCAAGAGCAAAATGCCAGCTGTAAAACTCGTTGAGATCCAGCTACCAGGAGGCTATAATGTAGTATAGTGCAATAATCCAACTGCTTGTTGCGGTCAGTAACAAAAATTGAGCGGATAAGGGGTTTTATCAGCTGCAGCACAAATCATTTAGGCTGGCTTTCTGTCCTCTTTATTTGCAGAGGGTAAAGCACTGCTACAGGAGCGGAGCAATTGGCCACGGGAGCTGTCTCAGAGAGGCGAACCCAGAGCAGAAAACCAGGAGGCAACATTATTTTTTTCCCCACTGCCCCTTCGCCTGATGAGCTTCAGATAAGGGCTCACTTCGGCAGGGCAGCGAGGGATCCCCGGTGCCGGGCAGCACCCATGGATTACACAGCTTGTTGCCAGTGCATCAATCCACCAGCACCACGCGATCCTCTGCCAAGACAGTGAGAAATATACAGGGACCAGGGGTGAAGGCTTGGTCTTTTTTTCTATCTCTTCCCTGTGTGTGGCCAGGGGAGGAAAGTAGCTTCACCTGAAATATTTAACTCTGGTATCTTTTTTTTTTTTCAGGCTGATTTGTTCACACTTTTTCACCTTGCAATCAGCCTTGGTTACGTTCATCTAAGTGCCATTAATATCCAGCCTATAGTGTGAAGCTGAATCCTTGAGCATTTGTGGAGACCGCCCCTGCATCAGCTTGCCATCGAGGACCAAACATTTATACCCCTAACGCACCATCCTGTTTTTTTCCTTCTTCTCTGGAGATACCAGTTTCATATGCTAGTCCATACCACCAACATATTAACATCATAGAACCACAGAATTGTTTGGTTTGGAAAGGAACCTTAAAGCTCACCCAGTCCCACCCCCTGCCATGGGCAGGGACACCTTCCACTAGACCAGGTTGCTCCAAGCCTCATCCAGCCTGGTCTTGGACACTTCCAGGGATGGGGCATCCACAGCTTCTCTGGACAACCTGTTCCCGTGCTCCTCACCCTCTCCAGGAAGAATTTCTTCCTGATATCTAATCTAAACCTCCCTGCTTTCAGTTTAAACCCATTACCCCTTGTCCTGTCACTACAGGCCCTTGTAAGAAGTCCCCCCCAGCTTTCTTGTAGGCAAAATGTGCCCTGTACTTTGGCATCGTGTCCAGCCCTGCGGGGCGTGAGAGACTGGGTTGGCAGCATGAGCAGTCCCTTGAGGTGCACAAAAGGGCTAAAAAAGGTGTTTTATATCCTCACTGAAATGCACAGTCTAAGGCTGTGCAAAGCTCCCTGTGAATTTTATTCCCCTTGTGCTCAAGTGGAGATTTTCCTGCCATTGTTGTCAGGAAAATACTCCAGATTATCACATGGCAAAATCAGCATTAAGCCCCCTAATGAGCCTTGCTCCTGAATTCAAGTAAAAAAGGATCGTTAATGGAGGGATGTGACCCCCACGGTGAGTCCACACAACCTGTCCCCTGCCATGGGAGCGTATCGTACAGCCGTGGTGAGGGTTTTACAAGCACTGCTGTGTTATGTGCTCACGGGGACTAAGAGAGGGAGCGCAGGGAAATGAGACTGCGTCAGGGAAGGGATTTTTCCTTGTGGTAGCCAAGGTAAATACATAGGAAGAAAAATACTTGAAAGGCAAGAGTAGCTACCATGTCCAGGACACAAGTGGCATTTCAAAGATGATTCTTAAGCATGGAAAATATGACCTGTGGATAACTGCCAAGACCATAGAAAGTGGTATTTGTCCTCTGGGTACATCACATACATTAATATCATCTGCATGCATCAGTGTTTCTGGTCACCTTGGGTCAGGCTCTCTTGCCCTTTCCCAACTCTCCAGTCCCTCTCCTAGCTTTCGGGCAGGCTCCTGCATCCAAGTATCTACTAACTGCCAAAGTGGATGAAATCTATGGGCAGTTTCCATTGGCTGAGGATCACAGGCCACAGAGGTGGTAAAAAAAAGAAGCAGCAGAACTTTTCTGCTGGGAGGTTCAGACCCCAGCCCTGCCCAAATACCAAATATTCACAGTGAGATGTCCCATTAGGCAACTGGGAGCCAATTACACTCCAGCTTCCACAGTTTCTTCAGAAACTTAGTCTGAAGCCAGGTTACTAATAAGGGTAATGCAGAGGGGAAACACTGAGCAGGAGGTAGGCTGGTGTGGATGAAATCCAGGCATGAAGTAAGAATAAATAATCCCTGTAAACAGCAACAATACTCAGTGCCCATTTAGAACAGTACAGCGGAAGGGTATCTAGATATTAAACCTATTATTTCTAGACCTAGCCAGACTCCTACACATAGTTTGGTCGGGACCTCTCTAATTATAGAAGCATGGAAAAGTACTGCCAGCAACACCAGATTTGACTTTGTAAACGTATTCATTCATTGGTTGAACAGTAATGAGCTCTGGAATAGCATATTTATATCTAACAAGATGCTAACGGTGTGATAAGATGCAGAGATGATGTGCCTGGCCGTGGCTGTTTGGGTGATTGTGGCATAAACAAGGGGCTACACTCGCGGAGCTCTTAGCAAAGAAGTTTAGTGGGAGCACTGGAGAGCTGCGTGGTGAATCCTCACCATCCAGGAGTTAAAAAGTGTTCACCACTATAAAAGAGTAGCCTGAAGGTCTACATGCTGCAGGAATGTAGTATCTGTAGTTCAGATGGGGATTAACTCTTTGGTGTCCAAGGCAGAAACGGTGCTGAGCAGCAAGCAGGGAGGCTGTCGTGGGAAAATCCGGCCCTGGAATGAAGGTGGACACAGTATTATCAACTCCCAGCCCGTTTCCCCATCACTCAGTGACACCATGGGGACTCAGAGCCAGCAGGGTTGTTGGAAGGACTCATGAGTGGGTGCCCCTGGTACCTGCCTGGCCAGAGCCTCTGCAGCCAGCTTTGTCACAACTGTGGCATCCAGCCAAGAAGGGAGGAGGGCAGT